>NW_021604617.1:3549942-3594372 GCF_004785775.1 Grammomys surdaster | reverse complement strand
AGGAAAGAGAGAGAGAGAGAGAGAAAGAAAGAAAGAAAGAAAGAAAGAAAGAAAGAAAGAAAGAAAGAAAGAAAGAAAGAAAGAAAGAAGCAGATACTGGAGGTGTATTATTCCAAGACTAAGCCAGATTCTCATTGCTGTTAGTTTGCTCCAAAGTTTTTGAATTCTGATAGCAAATTTCATGTGGGCTTCAGTGAATTTAAACACTGCTTCTTTTGCACAGAAATTTCCTCCCAGATAAAAATCTTCCATCCCATAGCAAAGCTCATTAATTTCAGAAGGTAAACAACTCAATAGTTTCAGGAAGTCCCTGAAACTGAGCAGATTCTTCAGGCCCTTCTTTCCTGAAGCATATGTACACAATATGGCCAGGTCAGAGTCATTATCAGACAAGCTATACTATCTGAAAGAGACATTCCCCAACTTCTTCTGCTGTCTATAGGCTGTGCAGTGTGTTTCAGGTCCCAACTTTCCTGAGCTGATACCTGTACTTGGGTGGGCTTTGATAATGCAGCTATTTCTGAGTCATTTCTATTCCTGTGAATAATATCTCACCCATATTCCTGTAAGTAACCTCAATAAATGCATTGGTCCACCAAACTGGACATTGGTAGCATACTTATTTAGGTTGATCATTATTCTCTATTTGGGGTGTATAGATATTTTTCATGTCTTCTCAAGAATAGTGTCACATAACAGTACCTGTTGCATTGGAAAACAACAATTCTGTAAAGCAGCTAGCCGTGACTACCAACTTGACTGTAAACCATAGCAATTTAACATTGAGGTTTTAAGTATTGGATAAATGGTACTAACTTCTTAGATAAACTTAAATGGTTAAAAATAACATCTCTGTGACTCAGTTTCTTTTCTAGTAACACATATGAGCTTGAACAAAAGGATTGCCAAGTTTCCATCTGTATGTAGCACAGAAATATTCTATCAAGATATCGATGCTAAAACTTGCAGCTTATTATTTGAACTTACTTTCTGGAGTGATAGTAGATATCCTGAAGAATATTTATTCTAAATTTTTTTAAACCAAATATTTTAGGATACCTATACTTAGCAAATGGGGTGTTCTTCATTAGGATGCTTCCTGATATACAGGAATCACTCATTAAATGGAGCTATCAATAGTAACTATGATATGGAATATTTTTATCCCATCTTCTAAAGCGTTTAAGCACACATTTTAATGATGTCAGTTTTCATTTGATGCTTCGAAGAAATCCCTAGTCTTTACAAAAGCCAAATGCAATCTTTAAACACCAGCTTCTGCTTCTGGATTCTTCTGAGTGGAAGGGGTTAATGGAGTGTCAGATGCCGCCAATAGGATTTCTGCAAAGCACAAAAGTACAGTGCCAACACAAATCCCCCGAAGAGTAAACAAAACTCGGAACTGTTGCAGACAATAAATTGTCAATACCTTATAGAAGAAACGGATAATGAAAACTTATCATGCCTATAGTTAGTATCCTCTTTAAAAGAATTTACAGAGCCTATGAAATTAAATTCTGTGCACAGTTCTCTTAATTTGTCCTTAATTAAACAATACTCCATAAATGGTGCATTCAGTGACCAAATGTTCAGAGACAGCAAAATGGTGGGTCCCAAGCCATTAGGAATGAAATAAAGGCAGTCCCTGGAGAGTCTGCAAGAATCTGGTCTCTCTAAGTGACAACTGATGGTTTAGGAAAGATAATTAACTTTGCAATTACAAACTGCAGCTTTCACCAGCGTTGTTTTCCCCCAGCATAATCTTTTAAATGTTGGATTATTTACTATAACATGAAATAGTTTGCTTGGAAAGGGAAAAAACCACAAACAAATACTCTACCTTAGGTTGCTGAGTTCATCAGGAATTAAGTCTTTATTGATTAATTTAATGGGTATTGTTTTTTATTTCTAATGTTAGATCAATATCCATTTAATGTGCAATGACCCTGCAGATTTTCAACACTAAAATTTCAGTCATAAATTTATACAAATATAAAACAATGCGCTCTCTTCCACAAAACCAGAAAAATAAATATTTCATTTCTTAATCGCTAAGTCAACGTGAAATGCTTGTCCAATAAATTAAGAGCTACAACTTTTAAGGAACTCTTATTTTTCTGTAGATGTAGTAACTTTATGCCGTCTTTTTCTGCTTAAGTGATTCTCTGAAAATCACATTACTTTATTTATTATGGATTTTTAAATTACCCCAGTACCGGAATAATCTGGTTTTGCTTTTCCTCCCCCAAAGAATTCAGTCTACCCAAGTCTACCTGATCAACTTTTCTTAATGTCAACTGACACTGCATTAGGCAAATGTTAATGGCAAGGAAGAATTGCTTTTAAAAGATCTGATTGTGGGATGGATGTTTCATTGCAGCTACAAAGACAAAAGCATGAGCGATAAAAATGCCCTGGATTCATTTGAGACCCCAAATTCCTATCTTCTCCTCAGTACTAAAAGCTCATCAGATGGCCACTCCCTTCTCTACTTTGCCTCATGTTTTGATTATTTCTCCTTCCAAATGATGTGCCTGTGTGCATGTGAGTCTTCATTTACAGCCAGCACAGAAAAGTTGGCTCAGTCATGCAAATTCCAATTTTCCTTTATCTACACAATGCAGTTAAGATGGAGAGCTAAAAGACATCAGTGTTTTTGTATGTCAGGAGGGTTTGTCTGGTTGTGTACTGTATATTCAGAATTTCCTACCACGCATTTAAATTTTTATCAGTGACCTCCCTTCCCGTTGAACAATCTTTTTGTTTTTTGAACTTGGGAAGGGTCATCACTCACATTTCATTACATATCAAATATTTATTGCACTCTTGCTACACATTCTTTTAGATTGATGTTTGTTTGTGTGTTTTATTTTGCTGTGGTAAAACTCCCTGACAGAAAGTAACTTAGAAGAGAGAAAAGGCTTATTTTGTTGTTGTTGTTCACAATTGTAGGTCACAGGCTATCACTTTGAAGACATCCCAGTGACAAGAGCTTGAGGCAGTGTCAGGGGCTGGTCATACATCCATAGCTCAGAGTGGAGGGAGGATGAATGCACACATACTCTATGCCCAGCTAAATTTTACATCCTTATACAATGGAGAGTCTTAGACAAAGGAGTAGTCCTACTTATGACATCACACCTGGCATTTCTCGAGTCAAGTAAAGCAATTAATACAATCTCCCACAGACATGCCAACAGGCCAATTTGACCTGGACGATATCTCATCAAGACTTTTTTCCCCTGATGACTTTAGGTCGTGTCAAGATGACATCGTGTGCAGCAACACTGAGACAGAATTTACTGGTACAGAGTATATGCAATACCCTCAAGGTGTCACCACTATGTGAAATTTAAGTTTTCTGCAGGTTCTCATACATATATAGCCAATAAAGACTTATCAAAACACTAAGAAGTGGGATATTTTTTGTATCTGGGAGCTTGCCAAAGAAAATCCAGGCTACATTCCCTCTTCTTATCCATTTCTACATGTGCTCAGTACAATTTTCCCCTTTCTTTGAAGTGTAAACAATTGTTTACTAAGACACTTAACAAAAACCTTTGCTTCTGTTTACATTCGTGTCTGTTTCCATCTTCATCATCTTCTAGATGATAAGGATGCCTCATTTTCAATATCCTTTAGTTAAAGGATATTGCCCATTTGTGTCCTACGTGGAGTCAACTTTGGTGACTGTGCTAGACTGTAGTCCCCATGTCACTTGCAACCTCCTGGACTTCCAAGGCTTTCTCCAACATGCTTCTTCCAGAGGGGGTTTCTCTTTTGGCCCTCTTGCATGTGCACCATTACTATGACTCTCTCAGCTTGAACCTTCAACCACCTGAGATCTCAACAGTAGTCTAGAGAGTATGGCTTTCCTCTTCTTGCAGGTTTCAAAAGATTTCTCAGATGACTCTGGACTCCCCTTAAAAACTGTGAGAAAGAGAACCACTAGTGTATCCAGTTGTAAGCCACTAAAGCAAAGTTTCATTGACTGAATTTTGGGCAAGTATGGAGAGTTCATATCTGTTCTTTATGCATTCTTTTCTCCAATACTCAATCCATGGTGCGCCACTTCTGGAAGAACACAACCTCACCCTTGCTTTGATTATATTATTTTCCTGACTCTGAATCATGTAATAAACTACTTTAATCCATTTCAGGGCACAGCACCACCACCTTCCTTTAGATGAAGAATATGTAATACTTATTATTACATTTCCCCTGGAGGACATCACAGGCTACAAAAATAGAGGGCTTGGCAAAATTTATCTGATAGATGCTAATGTTGTGTTAAGTGGATGTGAATCTTGAATGGAGAACCTTCCACCGCAACTTGAGAATCACCAGATGAACAAGAAAAAAAAAAAGGAGTTCGCTTCACTCTGGGGCTTTCCCTGGCCTTAGATGTATGTGTGAATTTACCCTGTTTTAGGATGAGTGAGGAAATAGTACTTATCATGAATATAGGTCTATTCCTCTAGAGTCACTTAAGAAGGTGCTGCTGGTGCCACCGTGGGAGCATATATTCAGTCAAATGCTGCTCAACAAATCAGTCAGTAAGTACAAACATCCGTGGTTTGGCCCTTATATCCCTTCCTAGCTTAGCTGATGTGGCTTCTCAGATTTTCTGGTAACTAACTTCATATTCTGGGCAATGTCACATAGGTTATGTGATAGAATTTTTTTCCAGGAAGACACAATACATATCCATCCATCCATTCATCCTAGAATAGGAGCTCATCGTAGACCAAAGTAAGAATTGCACCAATGAGTACTTTTTAAATTGGGGTTACTAACAGGAGACTGGGTGAGGAGTCATTTACAAAAGCAGCTGCATCATTCGGAAGCCCATGCCAAAACAAGGTGATGACTTCAGAGAGCTATGGCCTTGAAGCCCTCTGTGAAGCTTACAGGCAGCTCACAGTAGGTCTACCTTCCCTTTTCTGTACTGTGGTTGGTTGGAGGCATTCCCTCCAGGATCCCACTCCTCTATTCCTCTCAGAAATTTTTTGCTCCAGTAACATTGTTGGTAGGGGCCCTTAAGAATCTTTCAAGCTTATTTTCTTTGCAGTTATGTGATCTTTGTGTCCCTACTGTACTATCTGAAACATCTGAGCCTCTTTTCTTTCTGTGGCAAAATGCTTCAACTTGGAAGGAAAGTCATAATTTGGGAGCAACATGCTATTCAACAAAGTGTTGTTCTCTAGTTTTATTTTTCATTTTTGAATTCTTTGAAAGTTTTGTCCTCGTATTTAACAAATTTTAGTTCACATCCTCCCTTCTTCCCTCGCATCCTCCTTCCTTCTGCATGGAATATATACACACACACACACACACACACACACACACACACACACATATATATATATATATATATATATATATATATATATATATATATAATTTTATTCATTTTATGTGAGTGTTCTGTCTTTACACATACCAGAAGAGGGAATCAGATCCAAGTACAGATGGTTGTGAGTGACCGTGTGGGTGCTGGGAATTGAACTCAGGACCTCTGGAAGAGAAGTCAGTGATTGTAACCACTGAGCCATCTCTCCAGTCCCCCACTTTGTACTTTTATGTCTACGTTTTTTGGGTGACTCATTGTGTTTAATTAGAGTTGCTTTCATGAATGAGAATGGAAGGACTATTATTAAAGCATGTGCAACCTATCAATGGTACACCACTGAAGAAAATGGTGCTCCTTCTCCTGTAATCATTAGCCTCCTGGATCCCTCTCCAATCTGAGATGAAATGTTGATGGGTCATGTTAAACTGTTACTCATATTTTAAGATCTCCAAGGAATGTCTTCTCATCCATGGAACCCTGGCTTATTACTTAATCACATGCATCGTTCTTGCATTCTCAAATGCTACACATTGATTTGACATGTATCACAATCTGTTTGAAACTGGGACTAACAGTGGCCACATTTCCTTACCCAGTTTACTTAATTATTTGGGGCCACTGGAAATTCAATTCAAGGCTTTGTACATGTGAATAAATACTTCACCACCAAGCTACATTCTCAGTTTCTACAATTTTTAGAATACTATTGCATATCGAGTTCTTACCATTAATGACCTATTCTTCTAGGATTTTTTTTTCATTTATTAACTCAACTATCTATCTGTGTTGGAGTAGCTTTGACTATTCAAGCTTGATGGCTGCAATCCAGTCATCCATCATATTTAGTGAGCATCAAAGCCTGTTCTAGGGCTACGAATTGGTGATGCAGTAGTAAAAATGACAAAACATCTTTCCTCATAGGATTTACAACCCAGTGGAAGAAAACAGAATAAATACATCAACAAAGGAATAAATACTATTTGTAGAATGATAGGTAATGTGAAGAAAATGGAACAAATACAGAGAACATAGAGGATGAAGTGGTTATATCATATTGGAGTGACCATGGCAATTGTCTGTGCTAGCCAACTGAAGGTTTCACAGCCCACATGAAACTAAGTGATGTTCTGTAGTTATATCAAGGTTATGTAGCCTATAAGTGTTAGAACAAGCCCTATATATGAGTGTACAATGGTGTATTGAAAGAATCCCAGCAGCAGTAGGAGTATTGTGTGTTTATGTGCCTGTTTAAGTCTACTTTTGTAAAGCAATAGAACTTGTAAGAGTGATGTAGAATAAGCAACACCGAATAGGGATTTGTCATAAATATTTATAAAAGCTGATTGCGGGTCCAGTGGAAACTCTGCCTATATGAGATTTTATGGATTTCACTGTGAGTGACACGAGCTACTAAGGAAAGATCATCTAAAATGCAAAACAGCAACAGCATGACAGAAATAATATATTATAATTATATATAATACATAATATATAAATATATTATATAATAGGAATAATAATATACCCAATAGTAAAACTGACTTCACAAGGGCAAATTGGAACCAAGGTCTATATCTAAGTGCCTCCAATCAAAATAAAGTAAGCAATGCGTAGAAGGATCTGATACTTTTTACTACATATGATAGAACAACTGAAAGATCCAGTGGGGACTTGAGTAGCTGGATCCATCTGCTTGTCAGTGTCTGAAAGCTGAACCACAAGCTCAGTCAATGTGCAAAAGTTGCCATAGCTCATACTGCTGAACAGTGAACTTAGTATCTAATGGCTATGGCTTCCAGATGAGCGCCCAGCCATATCCAGAATCATACAGGTAATGGAAATCTTGAAAATATAATTGTTGATAAGCTGAAAAGACATAATGGCCCTGGTTCATATAGTGTGGGCTCGAACAACTATACAGAATATCTCTGGCACACAGCTGGGCTTTAGAACTTTTGGAGCTGCATGTGCTTTTGACAATACCGAATTGTCTTTTTCATGGAAGCCTAGTTCCATATAAGTAAATTGTCAATATTTACTACATAAAGCAAGTGTCTATTAAATATTTTTCTGAATAAATGGTTGATCTTCTTGAATATTTTTGACCTGGTAGTGACTGTATCTAATACAATTCTTAACTTTTGCAAGTGACTATCTTGTATCAATGTACAAGAAGAAAATAGGTAATCTGAGAACAGGTAAATACAGCAAACTCTTCATCATTAAGAGGCTTTGCCATTAAGAGAGAATAGGCATACCCCACCCCTCAGGCATCACTTGACCTACATGGCTAGACAAAGATGCACTGTCATTGCTCAGGAATTGTTAGAAGGGGCATCCTTAAATTCTTCTGAATCAGAGGTCATTGAGGTAGGGTTCATATCTTTACATTTGAATAACCCTTCTAGTTCACTCTGACAGACGTGGAATTTAAACAATCACTCATATAGTTGCTGCATTCTTGAACATGTAAATGAAGAGGAGTTGTTGTGGGTACCAACTGGCAAATCTGCACATTTGTCCAGTAAGAATAATATGAGGAACAATAGAGCTATGTTGACCACTTCAGGATGGCTGTCATAGGAGGAACTGGCAACGTTTAGGAACCAGAAACAAGTCTTCTTAGAATCAGGTGCATTGTGAGGTTGCAGATAAGAGTCCCTGAGCACCCTGCAGGGTAGACATAGAAGCACACTTGCTAACAGTGCAGTGGTTTGCTGACTGCTTGTAAAGTGGGCAGGCTTGTGTGCAGTCATGTGCCTCATTAGTACCTTTTTGTCTAGTGAAAGGAGAGCCACTTTCTCCCTGTAGGATCTACCATTGAAAAGGCTGAGACAGCTCATTTTCTTGTTAGAGCCAACACTCTCAGCTGCCTTTCTTCCATCTTCCCACAGCTACTTCTTAATCCAGCTCCACACTGACTAGGTCCTGACTTTTGGATTGTTTCTTCTCCACAGACAACTACTTGTTTCTCCAATTCAATATAAGACATCACAGTAGGATAATCTTTTGAACTGCTAGTGATCCAGAAAGTTCAGTTTCCAGTTTATTCCTCTCTTCATAGACTCAAAGCTGAAGTTCTATTTCTCTGTGGTCTTTTCAGTCCACTGTCGTAAAACAATAGTGAATTATAGTCCACTAATATATAGTCTACTATACAGTTAGCAGATAGTACAAACAGCTGAAGGAGGAGACAGCTATTGACAAGATGTTTTATAAGCAAACAAATGCATACAATGAGGTAGATAGAGATTCAAAAGGAAAGACAAAGGAAGCACAGAAGTAAGGTTCTCATCTCGCCTTGATGAAGAAGGACTTCAGTGGGAAAGAGGCTTAGATATATGGAGGCCTATGGGAGCAAGAAGAGCTTCATAGAAAATGTCATCACCCCATCATCTGTAGTAGAAAGAGCAGAGGTGTCTGTAATAGGAGAGGCCTCCAAAGGAACCCATAGGACACATGACTCATGACTATTTAGCTATAGACAGGGACAATAGCTCAATAGTAGACTGTTTACAGCATGCACACTGCTGTAGATTCAATTCCAACACACACGCGCGTGCACACACACACACACACACACACACACATAGAGAGACAGAGACAGAGAAAGAGAAAGAATGCTGGTTTTCTTTAAATCCAAGAAATGACTTTAAGGAAGGGGTGGAATTATGTGCAGGACTAACTTATATACTGAAATTAATACTTCCTGAATTATACTGTTTTCTTACTAACTGAACATTGGTCAGTCTCTTGATTTTGATAAACGATGTTCAGTATAAGAAAAATTCATTATTCTAAATTAGCTTAAACATTCCTTGATTGGATGCTTTTAATGTTCAATTGCCAGAAACAGGAAAAGAGAAGAAAGAGAGGCAAATTTAATCAGATTCAAATTTGGAGGGGCTGGAGATCCCAGAGTCCAACTTGATGGCCTGCTCCTGTAGGCCTAGTATGAGAGTCAGACTGGTAAATACCATTATATAGACATGATATAATTAGTCTGTGGGTTTGATATTGAGCTCAATGCACTGGAAGGATAGAGGAAGGAGTGATTGAATTTGGGAATTGGGGGAATCTATGAGTCAGGGTCCCAATACAAACAGATGGGACAGATAAAACCGAACCATTCAAGAAGAAACTTTGCTTTTCAGATGTGTGGAGAAAAGAAATACTGGAAAACAGTCCTGATCCAGGATATGGGAGAATAAGAGCTGCCACTGATTGATTTTCTAAAGGAGAAAGATCCCAGGGGAGGGAATGGGATCTTTATTTGAGATACACAGCTAGAGATGAGGTTAGCTGGAGAGAGGGCTTATGTCTGCCGATTACCCATCATCCTACTTTACAATATATTCTCGGGAGTCCTCACAGGCTGAGCCTAACCTGAAACCTTGGGCTTAGGCGCCAAGGTAATAGGGTCTCATGAAACCAGTCCTTTCCAGGAGAGTTTAGGGTAGGAGAAGAGGTGGAGTAGATTTCTAGAGACAGGCATGTTTAATGGACTAGAAATCTAGTCCAGAAAAAGTGATGCCCAAACACTACAAAGGCTTTGCAGGTGTTTTCCAGGTGTACAATGGAAAGAATTAACAAAAATTCACTTTCCTTTTTAAAATAGTATTTTTTTATTCTTCTATATATGTATAAAATGTATATTCTTTATTCTTCTATACATGTCTACATTGTATATTGATCATACCTATCTACCCTTTTCTGGTTCCCACCAGTGTCGTCAAACATTTCCTTCCCAGCTTTGTTTTCCCCTTGTATTTTCTTTGTTATCAACCCCCCTGAGCCCAATTAGAACTGCCCATTTGCACATGCATATGTGGCCATCCACGAGGCATGAGCAACTTACCAGCATCTGTATGCCTAAAGGAGAGTGACTCTCCCTCCTTCAAGAGCCATCAACTACCAATAGCTCCTCTGATAAGGTTGGGGCCTCAGGGACCCCTTCCTCAGCAATGTTGACATTTCGAATGGCTGTATCTTGAGCATGTCTTGTGCAGACAACTATAGCAACTCTGAATCCACGTATGCAGCAGCCAAATGTCAACATTTCATAGCTTTTCTGTCTTTCTGCTGATATTTGCAGTTTTTAATCCCTTCTTCTGTACTCTTGCATGGTGGGAGGTTGATATGGATGACTACACAGCTGAGTTATTTACACTCAGCACCTTGATCAACTGTGAGTCTCCTCATTAGCCACTACCCACTGCTGACAGAAGTGTCGCCGACCAAAGTTAAGAGCAGCACAATGTCTGGGTAGAAGCATCAATATTTAGAGCACAGTTTGAGAGTGTAACTGTTTAGCACAACACCACAGGTTACTCATGACCCCTGCCCAGGACCTATGACCACCCCAGTCATGGACTTTGGACTAGGTGTATATTACTAAGCATGAAACTCTTATTGTTAAGCAGGCCTTGTCCAGTCAAAAAGTAGTGAACCCCATAACTTTGATGCCACTATTGAAACCAACGGGCACTTCTTGCTAGCTTTCTAAGTTGGCTTAATATTGACAAAATTGACAATTTTGTTTTTATAGTGATATTCTGATCAAATTTTCACATGTTAAAATAGAATATAAATGATATATTAGGATGTTTTACCACGGGCATTAGATTTCTTTAGATAGTTTATATATCAATATCTTGCTACCTGGTGTTATGATTTGAAATGCATTTCTAAAATTGTTGAAGACCAATCCCCAGTACCTGTGAATGTAACATCATTCAGAGATAAGAACGTTGCTAATAAATAAGATCAAATAAAATGACCATAAATGTGTTAATATGTGACTAATGTCCTTAATTTGTGTCTAGAGACAGGTACATAGGTGGAGGAAGGATGCTAGGTACAGTTAAAGGCAGATTTTAGGCTGATATATTGAAAAGCAATAGCAAGCCAAAGATGGGAAACTAGGCCAGAAGTTTTCTGAAGCAGCCAAACTATGATGACCTGACTAACTCTGGCTTCCATAGTTGTGAGATCAGTACTGTCTATGTCTAAGCTACTCACTTTCAGTATTTCCTTATGGTAGTGCCAGTGAACTACTCATCTGGCCTAGCATATCCTCTTACCTGCTACAATTTTTTTCTCTGCTACAATGTACCTATATCAATGATGGGACAAGTCTTACTGATCTTTAATGAAATATAAATAAATTATTAGGTCACATATTATATCTAATAAGGTTACATTGTCATGGAATTAAAAAATCGTTTTCTGTGATTCATAAAGCATATTAGCTAGATAAGTCTCAGTACATAATTTTATATTTGTAAATTGATGCTTGTCTAAATAAGAGTACCTTACTCCCTTTATCCAGGATTTGGACTCCATAAAGACTAGACCTACCCCTTAACCTAACTTTACTTGTAATATTTAATCTACAACAGCAATTCAATGCAGTCCTCTATCCCCTTTCTTCCTAACATGCTTTAAAATTCATTGTTCTTATAAGCAACAATCAAAAACCTCAAAGTACAAAAATCACAACCTCAAAGTAAGGAATAACAAACAAAAAGATCAACTCTGAATACAGAAAGTTCTAGGCCCAGTGGGATTCCAAAATGAGGACAAGAAGACTTTTCTAGGAGGCACCAAGTGGTGGTTTTAATTTCTATTTATTCACCTCTTCTTTGCCTGCAGATTTCTGCTTCAGGTGAATTACCCCAGGGAGAAAGTCCATTTGTGATGCTCCTAGGCTTCCGCCATTTTTTCTAGGTGGTAAAATGCAATTGCTTTGGAGAGAAGAAGGATTAAAATTAAAACCATATTCATTAGTGTATCTAAATGGAAGCAACCTGTCTTATTGTCTGTACTCATTAGGAACAAACATCGACAGTGATCCAGAATTTGCCTTATCAATTAGGTAATGGAGTCATGCACATTCCCAGTCCTCCAGTGCAGAACGGGACAAACCATAGCATTCTAACTTGACCTAACAGCGGCTCTGGGGACTTTCTGAGTTTAAAAATCATATACTTTTCCCCAATATATAGCCCTCCTTGCATTTGTCATTGAAGTAAACCATCTTCAGGTTTCACAATTATGTATTTAAACTTAAATCTTGTTTATGAAGAAGAGCAAAGATGGCAAATAATTCTGTATGGAGTTGGAGACAGTTGATGCCACCTTAGAAAATGAGAGCAGGTATATTTATTTATTTTTTCTTCTTTGTTCTGTGTAGCAACATCCTTGTGTTTTCTCAAGCTCTAGTGAGGAACAGGAAGTGCATGCACCTCCCAATGGTTTCCTTTGTGAACAGTACGTGGCTTATGCCTTGTGCTACGTAGCCAGTGATGTTTCAAAAATATGTTCATGAGGAATACTAGCTTAGAGTCTCCTGTATTCCTTTACTCATTCATATCAAGGCTGGAGACATTCCCAGGACTGGAAGTTCAGGAATTCCTCCCTCTCTGTAATTTGATTATCTGTAGATAGAAACCGCTCTTTTTACTCTCTACCTTGAGGTTAGTAGTTGGGTCATGCAGAATGAATTTCAGCTTTATCTGTGACTGGGTACATAGGACTGTTTTTGGGTCTTCTTAACTGGGCTGCCACAATTCTTTCATTTCTCTTATGTGCTTTCCATATCTCCCATAATAAATGGACTCTATTTTACTACCATTAGATATAAATCTGTATTATCATTTGTTTATAACAGTTAAGGCCACTGGTGATAGTATTATACAAGTCACAAGTATAGTTCTTGAAAGACCTAGAAGATTCCATTTTCTCATTCTTGGAGTTTAGTTGCCATGTTGGACTTAAGTTCAGACTGTTTCAGTGTGAAGGCGTGACACACACACAAACACATACACACACATGGGGGGTGGGATTGAACTTCATGGAGATGGAGTAAGGAGCATACAGAGGATAGCCAGAGTACCAAATATGAAAACATGACTATAGACATGTGGGATGCTATATGGGAGGGTTATCCAATATAGGCCCTCTGCCACATGTGCATAGATAACAGGTGAAATTAAAAAATTCCTCACATTCAACAGATACACAGAGCCATTAGTACTTTATAACAAGCTCACAGGACCATCAAAACTGTTCAGCTAATCTACAAAACTGTCAAACTATGAGGCCTGTCTGTTCAACCCAAAGAACTATCAAAACTATTCAGTTGACACACAGAAGAACTGTCTAACAACCCTATAAATCTATTAGAACTTTGTGTAGAGTCCTGGAACCACAGAACCATCAAGCTGAACCATGAGTGAGCCACAGAGCCTTCAGAACTGTTTAGTTAACCCACAAAACTATTGTAATTGATATAGCATTGTTCTGATACTCCAGGTTTAGGGGTTTGCTACATAGAAACAGATAGTACACTTCTCTTATTGGTAACTACTGATAATCTTAGAGGTAAAGAAACAACAAGCCTACTTGGACACCCATTCAAATTACATTCTCCAGATACTTTTATTTGTATCAAAGACAGTACACAAGTCACCACCATGCATTCTTAGGTTAAGTTATCCATTGAATCAAAACACTGGTAAAGAAGAAAATAACATTCGTAATATGCATTGTCTGACTACAACTCTCCAACTGGAAAATACTTTTTAAATATGCACATACACAGATATATGTGACGTGTGCACGTAGGAGCCAGAGAACAACCTCAAGTGTTATTCTCAGGAAGGTCATCCATTTCCTTTGAGACATAGTCTTTTATCAGCCTGGAATTTAATTGGTATGCCTGACTGGCAGCCCAGAGAGTCCCAGGGATCCTGCTTCCTCTGTGTCTCTAGTGCTGGGATTACATGCATTGCTATCATGTCCAGTATTAACATCAATGGACAAACAAAAACCTAAACAATAGGTGTGCTAACATGAATAGAGGAAGGCCCACAAGGCCTCAACCCTACACAAAGAACTACAGATAACTAAGGCTTTTGAGAGCAGAAGAAATAGTCTTCCCCAGAGAAGAGCATACCAATTAGTTATCGATTATCAAATGACCCATGAAAAGATACATGTAAGCAACGTTATTTACATTGAGCATGTTATATTTGTATGTTTAAGACAACATATGTATATAGATATTTGTGCATAACTATAATTAATGAGAAAGAGGCCATGTATTTGAGGACAAGAGTGGGTATATAGAAGGGGAAGGTTAGAAAGAGAAGGGGAATGTAGTATAATTATATTATAATTTCAAAAAATAAATAATAATAATATGTTTATATTAATTAATTTTATATAATGTATAAATAAAATGTACCTTTATCATATTTACTTCCATTCATATTTCTAAGAAGAGACTATCTTGAAGCAGGTGTGTGGTACTGTGGCTTTCACTATCTTTTCTACCCTGTCTTCTCTGATGTTCCCTGAGCCTTATGTGTAGATGTTGTGTTGTAAATGTATTGACTGGGGACAGAGACCCCACAGAGAGTTGGTCTCCGTATTTTGAACCATTGTGACTTTTTGCAGTGATCTCCATCTGTTGCAAAAAGAAGCTCCTTTGATGAGGCACAAGAGATACACTTCTCTGTGTATATAAAGGTAAGTATTTAGATGCAAATTGAGAGTATACTGGTTTAGGAAAGTGGAAGAAGTAGGTTCTCTTTTAAAGGCGTAAGCTGTTGTGTGTAGCTTATGCTACCCTGCCTAAGCTCCAGGAACAGACTGAACTAGCAGCCTCCATCCAGCTTCCTTTGAATCCATGGATAAAGCGCGTGTGTGCGTGCACACACACACACACACACACACACACACACACGTTGTTCATTTTCTACTCGCCTTTGATACAATTGCTGGTCTCTACTATCACCCTCCTGGAAAAGTGCCCTTATCAATATTCTCTCTGCCCCTTTCCACCTACTCGAAAGTTTAGTTGTTCAGCTACATCTAGTCCCTGCTAAACATCCCCAAATGCCTGCCAGTAGGAGCACCACAGATGATGGCTCCTCCCAAGATCTCACATGGATGTTTGACTATTCTCTCTCAAAGCATGGTGAACTCTCCTCTCCTCTCCTTGCATCTATCTGACTACCTCCAGAGTCCCAGAAGTCCAGCCTATCCCTTCTGCCCAGCAATTGTCCCATAGCTTCTTACTGACAGATCAAGAACCAATTGGAGAACAGGACCTTAGTACCAGAACTATTCCTACAATAAGTAGTTGAGTAATTTATACTGACAGGCATAAAGTCCCTTCTATTAAGAGTGTCTTAAAACCAATTAAGTTCTTGTTGGTTACCCTGTGGATGTTGGAGCCACTATTGCACCTTTGGAAATATCTTGCTATGCTACTTATTGTTGGTGTTCACTGATATTTGTTGTTAATGTAATTATGACACAGGAATAAGTATTAATAGATGTTTAGGAAGTGATTCTCAAACAGTTTTAATGAAATATAATTCATATACCATAAATTTACTTCTGTAAAGTATACTTAAAAGTATAATCACTGTAGTTTAATTTGGTAATATTGCCATTAATCCTGAAACCACTAACAATTGCTTCTTGTTTTCTTCTTATTCTAAATCTTGAACAATCATCACTCTACCTTTTGTCTTTATGCAGTTGTCTGAATGAGTATTCCATATAAGGTCCATATAAATTATATATTCCCTTTCAAATTATACTTTTACTAATTATTTGACAATGTATTTTGAGTTCACCCTTTTTATCCTCCCCAAACTCCTCCTGAGCCCATTACTTCACAATACCTCTCAACTTTATGTCCCATTTTTAAAAATTTACTTTTATTTTTTTATAGTCCACTCATTGCCCCCTCCAAGACCACCTTCCCAAGTTCTTCATCCCATTCCTCTTCCCCCTGGTCTCCAAGAGTGTTCCTCCCCCTGTACTAGGCCTCCCTAATCCCTGGAGCCTCGAGTCTCTTGAGAGTTAGGCATGTCTTCTTCCACTGAGGCCAGACAAGGCAGTCCTCTGCAGTATATGTATCAAGGGTCTCGGACTAGGTAGTGTATGCTGCCTATTTGGTGGCTCAGTGTCTGAGAGATCTAAGAGGTCCAGGTTAGTTGAGACTGAGGTTCTTCCTCTAGGGGTGTCCTCCTTCTCAGCTTCTCTAGCCTTTCCTTAATTCAACCATAGGGGTCCCTAACTTCAGTCCAATGGTTGGGTGTAAGTTTCTGCATCTTTCTCAGTCAGCTGCTTGTTGGGCCTCTTAGAGGACAGCTATGCTAGGCTTCTGTCTGTAAGCACACTATAGCATCAGTAATAGTGTCAAGCATTGAAGCTTTCCCTTGAGATGGATCCCAATTTGGGCCAGTCACTGGATCACCTTTCCCTCAGTCTCTTCCCCAATTTTGTCCCTGCAGTCCTTTTAGACAGGAACAATTCTGGGTCAGTGTTTTTGACTATAGGATTTCAACCCAATCCCTTCACTTGATGTCCTCCCTGTCTTTCTATTGGGGGTGGACTCAACAAGTTCTCTCTCCCCACTATTGGGCATTTCATCTAAGGACCCTCCCTTTGAGTCCTGAGAGTCTCTCACCTCCCAGGTCCCTGGTACTGTTTAGAGGGTCCCTCAACCTCCTACACCCCTAGGTTGCATATTTCTATTCATTCTACTGGCCTCCAGGGCGTCTTTCCTGTCCTCCCCCCAACCATACTTGATCATGTTCCCCTTTTCCCCTCCACCTCCCATCTCCTACCCAGATCCCTCCCTCCCTCTGCCTCTTGTGATTGTTGTCTTAAGAAAATCCAGTGTCAAATTTGCAGTACACATATAGACATGGGTGTGGGGACATCTACTAGAGAACAGTCAACTTATCAAGTACCACATCCTAAAAGTCATCAACTATCAATAGCTTCTCACCTTGGGTAGAGTTTCATGAGTCCCTTCCCCTTCTGTGCTGAGATATTGATTGATCTAGTATCATTCTTGTGAGCATAGTCACAGCTGCTAAAAGTTCATGAGCAAGTACTTTAACATCTGAGGCATCTCTCCATCATTTTTCTTGAATTGTATGGCTTTAGCTTTTACAATGGCCCTGATGTCACTTAGAGTTTTGCAAGTGAGTATCCAGGAGTCTCAGCATTGTTTGTTGTAAATATTTTATTTTCCTTTTTGAGTTCTCAGCATCCCCTCAGGAACTGATGGCCTTGCTTAAGGGATAGGAGGCTACATAGATGATTTATTGATACATTGAGCTGTCATCATTTCATCAGAAACTGATGGGTATGCATAGGAGGGTCACATACTTGATTGTGTATGATTATTCATGGGGAAATATAAACAAACATCTACTCACTTCAGATAGAGAACTGACAATAAACCAATGTATGGATACCAACAAAGTCCAACTTGGTGAACCAGTGTGTTTCATTCTTGCTACAGAATTGTGGACTATCTATGATCAAAGACCATTTGGACTCAGGTTCAAGCCAATAGGAAATCTTTATTAGCCAGCCAGTAACTACCCAAATGCAGTCCCAAGCCTTTCTGAGGGTGAGCTGTTAAGTACAGAAACCATATCCTTGGTTGAAATACCTCAGTTATCAAGAAAAGTTAGCCAGAAGTAAAACTCCAGAAATAAAAAAGCAAGGTTAGTACATTTAGGGATGTTCTCAGAACCATAGACTTTGATGAATTAGGTCTTTGTTCTTGGTTTGGCAGGTGTTACTGACTACATGCTGACTTCTAAGGGCTGAATAGTACTTCCATCAGGGAGTCAGTTTTGCTAGGGTCTGGGGGCCTGATACAATAGAAATATGGGTGAAGTGTTACTTATAGAAGCACAAAGATTTACAGACAACTGTATCTCTGAAAGCCTACCTCAGCATGAGTGACAGCTCATGAAAGCTGAAAAGTTATAGTGGACTATACAACCTGCAGACAGCTTAGCAGGTTGAAATGTGTCCTTTGTATGTGGCTCAGTTGATTTGAGTCTCCCCCAAGCAGATCCCCTGGTCTTTGTTTATTCTAGGCAGTTCTGTTGGTCTTTGTCTTTTCAAGCTGCTCCTCTGCTGTCTTGAGCATCTGGGCAGCTCCTCTTGTCTGGGAGCATCTCTCAGAAGGTTTTATATAGTCTTGTAAAGCAGAGAGGCATAGTAAGCACTGTCAGTTTCAAGGACTTCCTGAAGCTAGTTTGAGTTGTTTACTTCCTAAGTTTAAGGATTCCCTTTGAAGGCTGGAATGGTTCACCTCCCCATCACAGTTCATCTCCCTATTAACATCTTGCTTTAAAATATCCTGCTGTTTCAGTGAGCCTTCCTCTGAGGTAGAAAACAATAGTCTTGGTGGAAACTAATACACAGACAGAGGCTACCAAGTAAAATTCCCCAGGAGGTACAAAAGATTGCCCAGGAAGACTGCATAAAAGGCTTGCCTACAATCATTACTTAGGAGGGTTACTGAGGAGGGTTGGATAGGAGGGTTGCATAGGAGGATTTGATTCTGGATTTTAGTTCTGTTTCATGATTTGAGTCTATTTAGATTTCTTCTGACATGGTTTCAGTGAAATGCAGAAACTTTATTCTTGGACAGCAACATTCCTTTTCTCGTTTCTGTCTTCATTGCTGTGCGTACTATATCACCATACACTGCAAGCCAAAGCATTTTTATAATTATGTTTTTAGAACGCTTAGAAGAAGAAAGGAGAACAAGTCTATAACTGAAAAATGTTACATAAAGCTTCTCATTTAGCTCTCCTTGTCAGTTCATTTTTGTCTGCAGTTATGGACAGTATGTACTCATCTCTACTGATACTCTTCATGGTTTGAAATGTGTAGGACTGAGGTCTTCATCCTGTAGAGCTTTTTTGTTTTTCTCCTTTTACTCATTTCTTTAATACATTTTGTTTATTTATTTGTTTGTTGTTGTTGTTTTGTGTGTGTATGTGTGTCTGTGTATGTGTGTGTGTGTGTGTGTGTGTGTGTGTGTGTGTGAATATATGTGGGTCTGCCTGCAATGGTATCATGTTGGTCCTGGTGATTGAACTCAGTTATCAGGCTTTTCTTGAGAGAAGGTCTTACTACATATCTCAAGCTTCCCTGGAACTTACTATATAGGTCAGACTCCTTTAAACTAATGATCTTCCTGCCTTTGCTTTCCAAGTTCTGGGATCCTAAAATCATACACTCTTTACTATTTCATGTTAAAGGCTTGATAGACCTTTTTTTTTTTCGTTTAGGATTTGTTCATCATAGAAGGTTCACATCACATTTGTTCACCATAGAAGGTAGCCATGTTCACAGCTCTGTTTGAAAGGCCATTTTTCAGTGTTGGTTTTCATGACCAACAGTTTCAATTGTTTTTTGGCAACCACTGATTCGGTTGGGAGGTCAGCAGTCTATCTTTGGGTTTCAATTTCTTGTGTTGATTTTCTCCAACTCTGCTCAACAGAGTTTTCTTATTTTTGTCTTTAGTTTTAAATGTGGTGTGTATACATAGATGTGGAGTCTTGTTGTGTCTATCTGTTTGGGGTTTCTTTAACTTTGTGAATGTACAGATTAACTTCTTTTAAATGGAGTTTGGGGCACTTTCAGTCTTAAGTTTCAGTTTCATTTTTACTTCCTCCTATCCTAGTAGCACCTGCTGTGTTAGTACATGTAGTAGTGATCATATTCTCATGAGAGATACTCTTTTTTTAGGCTCTTCATCTTCGGTGTTCCTCAGATTGAGTAATTCTGTTGATCTGGTTTGAGGATCTCTAATGTCTTTTTCTGCCAACTCTGCTCTACAACTGAGCTGCTGTGAGACTTATTATTAAGATTATTTCTTACTATTATTTTAACTATTACCAATACATTCTATCATTTTCTATTGGGAAATTATTTCTATCTCTTTATTGGTTGACATTTATATGTTGACATTTCATTAAAGTATTATCAAACTAATCTGTCATTTGTTCTCTTAGCATAGTTTCCTTTAGTTCTTTGAGTATGATTATCATGGCTACTTGGATGTTTTTGTATATTAAATATAACACACAAGCCATTTGTATTAGCTTCATATATATGTATATATATATATATATATATCTATATATATATATATATATATGAAAAGAACATATACACACACACACATATATGAGACTTGCTGTATCTTTTCTTTATTCATCTTTTCAATGAAAAGTAGACATTGTAGATATCATAGATATTCTGGCTCCTGATTCTCCTGATCTAGATATTATGATTATGTTTGCCTGACCTTTAGTTCTATTGTTAAGAAACAGAAAAACTGAATCTATGAGTTCTATCCCAGCCACAGAATGTAGCCTATGAATTGCTTCTCACAAGGTTACCCCAATTATCATTTTGCCCCCTCAGAGATGACAATGCTTTAACCCAGGTACTCTCTCACCATAATCTCCTCCTGACTTCTCTGCTAAGCTTCGTATTTGTCTATTTGCATCTATACCACAGTTATCTGCTACTGCCCATTGTTTGTTAGCCTTGGCACTATTGTTTTCAATAAGGCCCTTGGTCATACCTTGTCCTTTTGTCTTGTTGATTAAGTTGGGGCTCTTTTGAAAGATTTGTTTTCTATGGTCTGTCTGAAAGGGTTGCTTAGACCCTCATGGAACTTCTGCCATGGTGCTCCCTATGAACTTTTCTGTGGTTTAATGCTTTACTTGCTTTCAACATGCATGTGTGCATGCATGTATGTGAATGTAGGTGTCCAAACTCCAAAAAAGGCCATCAGATCTAAACTAGGAGTTACAGGCAGTTGTGACCTACCCAATGTTGGTCTGAGGATCAAACCTGATCTTCTACAAAAGTAGTACACACTCTTATCTGCTGAGCCATCTCTCCAGCTCCATTCTTTGCTGCTTTAAAAACTAAACATCTTAGCAGACACCTCAAAGATAGCTAATAATGAAAATTAGATTAGATACTTAATGAAAATTACTTCTTTAGTAGCTACTCAATAAACGTTTCATTTCTTTCTATTTCCTCCCTACTCTTGAGCCACAGACCCATGTGACTAACATCAAGAACACATCACACTCTCTATTGCTTTGATGAATGCTGACATCGATTTTCAGGAATTCAGTAGCTATAGAGGATCTTTCTGATGGTGGTAAGCGGTTACTTCCTGGTATATTTGCTGTGCAGAGGCACACTGATAGATCTGAAGTAAGAAGTAGAGCAGCACTCTACATTTGCATAATTAACAAAACACTGGCAAGTGGCCCTGTGCATAATTTTAAAAATGTTAATTCACTATTGTTTACGTTGACCCTGGAAAACATAAAATGGAAATATTTTCTTATAAAAATCCCCTTTCTTCTGCTTTATGAACATTGTGTTTTGTTATTCCATATTTCCTCCAGCTTTCAATCTCATAAGGATAAAAATTACAGGCAGATAGATAAATTTACAGATAAACTTTTTTGATATTCTGAAGTATTGGATCCATTGAAAATGGCAGAGTAGAGAAATAAGCATATCTAGACTTCAAAATATTCATTCCTCAAATATACGTAGAATAGCATCTCCCAAGAAACCCTGACAAACTAGCACTCTCAACATGTCCCACTCCCTGCAGCTCTGTGGTGCTGAACCACCACGACTCATTGTTTATACTATCATCCCAACATGACCATGAGTACAAGGTCTGTTTTTCCCACATGGAGATATTTCTGAGAAGGAAGTCTTTCTGAAAAATATATAGTCTGTCTCTATCTCAGCTAGACATCATAAAATTCATCTGTTTAAATCTGATCAATGGAAGCATTCAGTGCATGTGCCATGCCTAAAGGGCCCTGCTTGGCTTTGAGGTCTGGCACATCCCCACTTCAACATAATACAATGTATCATAGAATTTTTTCATGTATTTATCTCAAAATACATGGAATGAGATTTCTTTCGTGTCAAATTAATTATTCTGTGCAGCTAGAATGAGGTGGGAAGAGAGAAAAGATAAATTCCGAGTGAGAGGAATGGAATAGGGTGATGAGTTTTCAGTAAAGCTTGGAAAGAGACAAGAAAGAATCATACAAATGGAGCAGAAGTGTACAGAGCAGGAGGACCTGACAGTAAGAATATCTTCCACTTAGAGACACATCACCATTAAGAGCCTCGTGATCCCAGAGCAGCAAGACTTCAGGTGTAAGTGACTATGGATCAAAAATTCACACCAAACTCTTTTGTGTGGGTGGTTTTCATACAGGATTACATATAGGCAGCACTAATGGTGCTGAACATAAGTAGTTGTTTCAATAAAGAAATGAAATCATTCAGTAAGTCAGCAAAACTCCTAACAAATGTAATTCTCTGTGGATCTTCTGGGGGCCTTGTTACTTAATCTCAAAAAAGGGAAAGAAGAAGCAACAGTGCACCAGGAGTCTTTGACCTGGAAAATTGTTGACAAATCCTTAAAGTACAAAAAGCACCATTCAAGCAGTAAGATCTGAACATGGAATGTGGTGCTTCTGGAACCCCATGTGCTAGGGTTTTCCTTTTTGGTGTTAAATTTTTATTTTATTTTTTGAGGATTTTACACATGAATATTGTGTTTACATCATTTCAGCTCTTCCCTATTCCATGTCTAACTCTTTTCATTGTCTCTCAAAATCCTGACCTTCTCTTTAATCAATTCTTTAATGCAATACTACTGAGTCAATTTAGTGTTGCTTGTTTGAATATGTGTGTTTCAAGGTTTAGGGCAGACTTCTTGATATTGGATAATCAATTAAGGAGAGGTTTTTGTTTGTTTGTTTGTTTGTTTATATAATACCATATCATCTCTTAAATAGAGATACTTTGACTTCTTTCTTTATTTCTATGCATTCAATCTTCTCTTGTCTTACTAATCTAGACAGTGCTTCATAGACTGTACTGAAAATAAATAGGGATAGCAGACAGTCCTGTCTTGTTCCTGACTGTTATATCATTTCTTTCATGTTTTCTCCATTTAGAATGATGCTAGTCTGAAGTTACCATACATATTTTTGATTATGTTAAGGTATATTTTCTCCAAAACTATTTTAAGATTTTTTTCATAGTACTTTTATTGATTATTTGGGAATTTCAAATTAATAACCTTGAACATACTCACTTCCCTGTTCTTCTGTCCTCTGTCCGCCCTCTGTCCCACTTCTCAATGACACCCCACCCCAATATACAAAAAGAAAACAAGTCCAATTTGTATTGTCCATATACTTTTTGGAACATGGTCAAACTCCCAGTGGCTAGACCCTTAAATAAAATCAAGTCCTTTACCTTTTCCCTCTTCCATAGAAGCCATCAACTGTGGAGAGTGACTCTTTATTCTTACCACAGTTTTAGGACAACTTTTCATTCAATGTCTTTATATATAGGCTGTTACTTTTGGGTGGGATACATACACACATATACATGCATGGGGGGGTGGGGAGAAAATGGAGGAAGACTTCTATGTTTTTTCATAGCTTTGAGTCTAGATCATCAATACTGTGGCAAAACTAGTATCCTTGCCTTTTACCATTAGTAGGAACATAGGTCATGGACTTACGATTTCTGGCAACAGCATGGACCATGGACATCCATATCCTGCATCAGCACAGACCACAGAGAGGTCCCCAGTGGCAGTACAGACTATGGATATGAACACAGCCCTCTGTGCCCACACAAACCGTGGACACCATCCTCAGTAGCAGCAAAGGCCAAGGGCATCTTTATGATCTTCATCAGTAATTCTGGCCAGGAATATCAACTCTACTACTGGTTGCTGTAGGACCATGGAACTTAGAGCCTCAACATAGTCTGGGACAGCAGACCATGAATAGCACAGCAGTCTTAAGGACAGCACAGACCATAGATGTCTTTACAGTCTGTCCCTTCCAGAAAATGACCCATTCTTCATCTTAGACATCCTGCTGTTGCTCAGAGCTAGGGCAATCCTGTGCTGTGCAGAGTATTGGTGGTGGGGTTGAGTCAGAGTGCAAGCTCCAGACTGGTGTTGTACACCAACCTGTTAGTTTCTCTCAGCAATGACCTGTTCCTCCATCCACAACACGATTTTCTCCTACCTGTCACCACTGTCTTGTCTCTAGTTCTGAATCAGTTCCTCTACCTTTCCCATCTTTCCATTGAATATTCATTCATTGTAGTTCATTGTATTGGAATTAGATACTGAAAAGTGTGTGTGTTTGTGGATGTATGTATGTATGTATGTATGTATGTATGTATGCTGTATGCATGCATTTTGTATCCCAGACAGCTCTATATGCAAATATTTATTGCAAGAGCCATCAATTGGTCTGTTTCAAGGTTTCTGGCTTTTGAAGCACCATCAATACTGGATCATTGCAAGAACAGAGAAAAGGCCTTTAACAAAATCCTGTATGTCTTCATGATACAAAATCTTAGAAGAGAGAAAACAAAGGTAGCAATGGCTGCCAGTACCCACCATTGATCTTCGAGGAGTCTGAGATACTCAGGGAGTCTCCAAGGGTGATGTGGCATCAGAAAATGCAGTCTGCAGGGCCTGCAATGGTTCCTGAACAACTAGGAAGTAAAGAAAGGCAAGTCTTATATGTGGATGCCTTTAAACCCAGGATAGTGAAAACTATTCTCAACAATAAAAGAACTTCTGAAGGAATCACCACCCCTGACCTCAAGCTGTACTACAGAGCAATAGTGATAAAAGCTACCTGGTATTGGTACAGAGACAGGCAGGAAGATCAATGGAATAGAATTGAAGACCCAGAAATGAACCCACACACCTATGGTCACTTGATCTTTGACAAAGGAGCTAAAACTGTCCAGTGGAAAAAGGATAGCATTTTCAACAAATGGTGCTGGTTCAACTGGAGGACAACATGTAGAAGAATGAAAATTGATCCATTCTTATCTCCTTGTACAAAGGTCAAGTCTAAGTGGATAAAGGACCTCCACATAAAACCAGATACACTGAAACTAATAGAAGAGAAGGTGGGGAAGAGCCTCGAATACTTGGGCACAGGGGAAAAGTTCCTGAACAGAACACCAATGGCACATGCTCTAAGATCAAGAATTGACAAATGGGACTTCATAAAATTGCAATGTTTCTGTAAGGCAAAGAACACTGTCAATAGGACCAAATGACAACCAACAAATTGGGAAAAGATCTTTACCAATCCTTCATCTGATAGAGGGCTAATATCCAATATATACAAAGAACTCAAGAAATTAGATTCCAGACAACCAAATAACCCTATTAAAAAATGGGGTATAGAGCTTAACAAAGAATTTTCAACGGAAGAAACTCGAATGGCCGAGAAGCACCTAAGGAAATGTTCAGTATCCTTAGTCGTCAGGGAAATGCAAATCAAAACAACCCTGAGATTCCATCTCACACCAGTCAGAATGGCTAAGATTAAAAACTCAGGTGATAGTAGATGCTGGCGAGGGTGTGGAGAAAGAGGAACACTCCTCCATTGTTGGTGGGACTGCAAGATGGTGCAACCACTTTGGAAATCAGTGTGGCGGTTCCTCAGAAAATTGGACATAGCATTACCTGAGGATCCAGCTATACCACTCCTAGGCATATACCCAGAAGATGCTCGAACATATAACAAGGACATATGCTAAACTATGTTCATAGCAGCCTTATTTTTAATAGCCAGGAGCTGGAAAGAACCCAGATGTGCTTCAACTGAGGAATGGATTCAAAAAATGTGGTATATTTACACAATGGAGTATTACTCAGCTATTAAAAAGAATGAATTCGAGAGTTTCCTAGGTAAATGGATGGAACTAGAAATTATCATCCTGAGTGAAGTAAGCCAATCACAAAAGAACACACATGGTATTCACTCACTGATTATTGGATATTAGCCCAGAACCTTGAAATGCCCAAGATGCAACTCACAGGCCACATGAAGCCCATAAAGAAGGAAGACCATGTAGGGGTGATTCGGTCCTTCTTAGAAGGAGCAACAAAATACTCAAGGGAGCGAATATGGAGACAAAGTGAGGGACAGAAACTGAAGGAGGGGCCATCTGAAGACCATCCCACCTGAGTATCTATCCCATGTGCAATCATCAAAGGTAGATGCTGATGTGGAAGTCAGGAAGGGCGTGCTGATAAGAGCCTGATATGGATGTCTCCTCAGAGGTTTTCAAGAGTCTGACATATTCAGAGGCAGATGCTCACAACTAGCCATTGAACTGATAATGGGGTTCTTAATGGAGGAGTTAGAGTGAAGACTGAAGGAGCTGAAAGGATTTGCAGCACCATGAGGAGAGCAACAATACCAACCAACCACAGCTCCCAGGGACTTAACCACCAGCCTGGGAGCACTTAGGGAGGGATCCAGGGCTTCAGCTGAATATGTAAGAGTGGAGGGCCCTGCTGGTCATAGGTGGAAGAAGAGATCCTTGACCTCATGAAGGTGGGACGCCCCAGGGGGTGGGAATTTTGAGGGTGGGGAGGTGGGAGTGGGGAGGGGTAGATAGGAGTTATATCCACAGAGAAGAAGGAGGAGGGGTGAGGGGATGGCGGTTCCTGGGTGGGTGGGGGATGGAGTAAGGGGACAACATATGAAATGTAAATAAAACATCCAATAAAAAAAATTTAAAAAAATAAAGGCAAAAAAATGTGAACACACAAAATTGGAAGGAAAGATAGTGGAACGGAGCTGCACGTGGAGAGTGATGAATTTATACCCTTCACTGCTAAGTCTAAGCAAGCAGGCTGCAAAACAGGTTGCTAAAGGCCTTTCTTGTGTCTATTGAGATGATGATATAATTTTTATCTTTAAGTTCATGTATGATTTATTGCATATATTGACTTACAAATTTCGAAACATCCCTGTATCTCTGTGATAATGACAACACAATTGTGGTAGATGATCATTTTACTATATGAGCGTATGTGCTTTGTAAATATTTTATTGAGGATTTTTCATCTATATATGTTCTTCAGAGATACTGGCCTGTATTTATATTTTTGTTATTTCTTTACCTGGGTTTGGTATTAGAGTCTGTTTCTTTGCTTCTTTCTTATTTTTGAATAATTTTAAAACTATTTTTTTTAATAATTTAAAAAGCATTTGCAGTAGGTTTGTTTGTTTTTGTTATTTTTTGTTATTTTTGTTTGTTGTTTTCTTGTTTGTTTTCGTTTTTAAAAATCTGGTAGAATTTTTCTGTGCATCTATGAAGGCCTGTGATTTTAGTCAGAAAGTTCTTCATTACTATTAGAATCTCCTTATTTGTTATAAGTTTGTTTAAGTTCTTGCTCTCCTCTTTGTTTAACTTTAGTGGTTTTGATGAATCTAGAAATGCATCTATTTCTTTCAGATTTTCTAATTTAATCAGGTATAGGTTTTAAAAGTAGCTCCTTATCATAATTTCATTTTGGGTGTGTGTTTTTGTTAAAATGTCTTCCTATTCATTTTTTTATTCCTTTAATTTGGATCTTCTTTTTCTTTTGGTCAGCAGGGCCAAGAATCTGTCAATCTTGTTTACCTTCTCAAAGAGTCAGTGTTTAGATGAATGATTCTGTTCATTGTTTTCTTTATTTCTGTTGCATTGATTTCAGCTCTGATTTTTTATCATTTCTTCCCATGGACTGAATTTGGGAATGGTCGGTTCTTGTTTGCCTAAATTCATAAGTTTCATCATTCACCTATTTATGCTTTCTGATTTTTCAGTGTAGATGCTTCAAGCTTTAAATTTCCCTCTTGGGTCACTTTTAATATGTCCCCAAAAGTAATATATTATGATTTTATGCTCATTTAATTTCAAGAATATTTTTTATTTATTTCATTTCTTCTTTAACTAAGTCATCATTTGGCAGTCTATTGCTTAATCCCTATGAGTTTTTGTCATTACTGGGGATTTATTTGCTTTGATTTTAAGTTTTATTGTATTGCAGTCAGATAGTATCTTAGCTATTTTTCTACTGCCGTGACAAAGCACCATGGCCAAGCAAACTTACAGAAAAAGATTCTAATAGGAGATTACTGTGTCAGAAGTGAGTCTATGACTATTATGGTGGGGAACATGTCAGCAGAAATGTAGGCATGGATTTAGAGTAGTAGCTCAAAACTGTTTCACAACCATGATGCAGCAGGTCAAGGGGGTAACTGAAGATCTCATTGCGAATGACATGGGTTTGAAAACTCATAGCTTACCCTCTTCTTGTGACATACCTCATCCAGAAAGGCCATACCTCTAATCCTTCCCCAACAGTTCTATCAACTGGAGACCAGTAATTCAAACATATAAGACTGTGAAAAGAGTTCTCATTCAAACCACTACATATAGTATATACAGAGATATTACATTTCTCTGAATTTGGTAAGATTTTCTTTGTGTCCCAGTTTGTAGTTTGTTTTAGAGAAGCTCCAATGATCTGTTGAATAGAATTGTACATGGTGTTTTGATGGTAGAGTCTACAGATATACATTAGATCTATTTATGAATAATATAATTTGGATATGATATTTCTCTTTTTTTGTAGATGATTTGTCTATTGGAGAAAGTGGAGTATTGTAATCACCTACTTTCATTGGGTTGATGTTAATGCATCTCTTTAATTCCAGTAATATGCTTTTAATAAAATTAGGTGTGCCAGAGTTGTGTGTGTGTGTTGTAGACAGACAGATGAATAGATAAATATCTGATTTTAGGATACTGATTATTTCATGGTCCCAACTGCTTGGAATTATTCCTTTCTTTCATTTTAAGGTAGGGTAGATTTTTATCTTTTATGGTCATATGAGTTTCTGTATATAACAGAAAGATGGATTTTGTTTTTTTAATTCATTGAGCTGAGCCATGTTCTTTGATTTGAGAGATGAAGACATGACATTAATATTTAGAAGTTGTCATTATTGAAAGTTCTATGTTGATTGTCATTTTTATAATAGTTGTTTATATTTTTAGTCCTGTTTTGTGTTTCCCTATGAATACTTCGTTTATTTTCTTTCAGTATATTTTTGGCTATGCTCATTTCTTTCTTCAGTGTGAAATATTGATCCTAGTGTTTTCTAAAGTCCTGGTTTGGAGGGCATGAATTATTTTAGTTTATTTTGAAATCATGAAAGTGTTTTCTTTCTCCTTCAACTATGGCATGTAGTTTTGCTGGGTATAGTAATCTAGATTGACATCTACATTTTCTTGAAACTTAAAATATCTTCTGGCTTCCAAAGTTTTCATTGAGAAGACCAGGTACTCAATTTAACAGGCATAATTGAAAGGGAAAAATCCCAGATTAAGAGAATATGTCATAGCTTCAATAAGAACATAGAAGATAATTTCCTCCAAATAAAGAAAGACACATCCATACAGATACAAGAAGCAGACAGAACACCAAATAGATAGAGCCAGAAAAGAAATTAGAGAAAATGTATTATAACTGACATACTAAATATTCAGAATAAAGAGAGAGAGAGAGAGAGAGAGAGAGAGAGAGAGAGAGAGAGAGCATTGAAAGCTTCAAGAGAAAACCCACAAGTTACATGTAAAAACCAGTCCATCAGAGTAACATCTGACTTCTCAGGACAATGTAGGCAGAACTTTTCTGCACGAACTCCTGGTGACTGAACCTTGGGATGCTCTTTATTGGAACTCCTTTCCTTTATTCTTTCCTCCCTTCATACTTGATTCTTTTTTTTCTTTTTTCTCTCTTTTCTGTATCATTTTTTTTCAGCTCCTTCACACTCCTTCCTGAAATCACCTCCAAAACATACAATTTGCATCCTAGTGTTTCTTTCAGGTGCTTTTGGATGCACCACAAGAATCAGGTGTCATTCTGTTCTTGAGGATTCTTGCACTGGCCCTATTTATAAATGTGGTAACATGCTGAGGTAATTGATTAGGAGATCAGGTGGCATTCTGAGTAACTGTTAAAAGCAGAGGTCATTTGCTCAAATATGGGAAAAATGGCAAATATTTTAAAGTGTCGGGAGTGTTCCTGAAGAATAGTTTGGCCTATCCTGACTATTGCAAACTCTTTACATTGCACTGTGGAACAAGTACTTCATTAAGTCAACAAAGTTTTATTTTGAGTTCCTGCTTTGGTTGAAAAGCTTTTAAGCACTGGTGCTATGAAGACGGACAGGCATTATTTCTGTTCCCCAAGGACTCATGCAACTGGAGAGGGAGAGAAAAGAGAAATACACAAATGTACCCCAGTGTACTTTATGCTGTGATAAAGTCAAACAAATTGCAGAACAGTGACATAAGTCAGGAGTGGAAGTAAATTGGCAGCAGATGGAAAGGATTTGATGGGTAGCCATTTAATACTTCTGGTGCTAGTTAAAGATGAATTAGCTAGATGGGATGAATAATTACCACAAAGAGTTAAAATAGTATCGAGGAAGATAGCAGAAGATAGCAAGTATCTGAGGAAAGATGGAGGAAGAGGGTGTGAAGAGACAGAGGTAGCAGATGAGACTAAGGCCAAAATATGCAGGTCCATGTGTTTAAAACTTATAAAACCAGGAGAAATTGAACAAAGTTCTCAGTTGAAGCAGGATATAATGACACCACTTTAAATCGCTTATGCTGGTTATCCATTTGGTTGGGTGTCCTGTTCCACACTGCCTCTGCCTGTCTGAGCTTTGTGCAGACATTCTGAGCATTCTTGTCAATGTGAGACCTCAGCTACATGGAACAGTATTTCTTCACATTAGTATTCCTTCAGCTTCCTGCCCCATACTCTTTTCTGTTAATAATAGCATAGAAGATACAACTAGGAATTACAAAGAGTTACCACACCAAAGGTAACCCTCAACCAATAAGAAGATAGAACTTGGCAGAGAAACAGCCTTGCCTTATATCTTCTGTGTGAGCAATTTTAAGGTGTGAATTCTATAATAGCTCTTTGGAGAGGCCCCAGAGGAACTGAGCTCCAGTGCTCAGGGTAATCAGGTCTGTAAGCACTAGTGGTTTCCCTCTCATCTTCCAGCATCATTAATACACACCTCTAGGGCCTCCTGGTGCTGTAGTTCAGAGATGTAATGACCCTCAGAAGCCCATGTGTTAAACATTTGGACAACAACATAATGTGGTTGGAAGGAAATGGAATTTTAAGACATGGGACGTAGATGGAGGTTTTAGGTTGTTGGACCCCGATTCTTCCTTTCTCTTCTTCCTTCCTGTCTACCACTAGCTGAGGAGTTCCTTCTACCACATGAACTTGCCAAGATGGCCAATCTCATATCTGCCCCTACGCAATGGGGCTAACCCATCATTGGCTAAACCCTGTGAAATTCTGAACAAAATAATCTTTTTCTTTTATAAATTCATTATCTCAGGTATTTGTTTTAGTAATAGAAAATCCTCTTACACACCTCTTTCCTCCACAATGAAATATTCACAACCAAATTTTCACTTTAGTCTCTGCTATTTGGGAAATCCAAATTAAGATCAATCACAAAGTCAAAGGTAGACATATTGAAGATTTTTAATATAGAATCACAATTCTCATAGAGATACAAACACACTTTTATGAACACATTTCAAACATTTTATTTAATTTATTAATTAATAAGAGAGTCTGTAAGTGGTACAAAGAAGAATTTGCAGCAATACACAAAACAACTGTCATGAATACAAAAATAAATTTACAACTGATATGAAACTGCCCCACCCCCACACACATTTGGAGAAAACTGTTCATTTCCTATGCAGACTATGACAGAATAATGACAGACTATACAAGAGTGGATCTGCTTGTGTTGCTACTAGTGACCTATAATTTATGGAGTTGCCAACTGGTCAACAGTGAGAGTCAGAAGCAATGTTGGGGCTACTAATCAGGTTGCCAAAGTAACTTTATTGTACTTTCTTGTACTTAGGTATTTTTTCAAAACCTTTCACAATGTTTCACAGATGAAGTGGAGAAAATGGGTAGAGAAGAGTGAGTATGAATGAATTGAGCCCCATATAGAGAATACTAATGCCCTAACCTGATAGGGAAGAGGTAGAAGGGTGCTAGACAACTGGTGGTTTTGGGAAATAGATGTGTAGACTTGAAGGATGGTGCCACATTGATGAAGGCAACTGGATCATTGACTGAGCCACTGCTAGTGAAAGGTCATGAGGGTAGGAACTCTGAAAACACTCTTCGTAGGGGGAGGGGAGACAATCCTACCAACCCCACACCACTTTTAAATATGAGCAGAGGCTAGAAGGTTTGGGGCTGTTTGATGTAGTTGTTATGAACACAAGCTTTAACTAGTGTAGAACTGTTACAACATCAGGGCTATTTGATGTTGAGAAGCAGCACAGTCAATTTGAAGAAAACCACTTCTACAAAGCCGATGTGGGAACTATCAGGTGTGCTGTTTGTGAACATCTGATTGTGTGGGTGAACACCTAGTTATTGCTCAGAACATGGGCACTGTTCCTATGCAATCAGAACTGAGGATGTATTTTGAGCTCTGCCTCCAGGCACTTAAGATCTGGAATCATGCAGCTGTAGGAATAATGACAGCAAGCCCATTTCTTGGGAGGAATTCTCTACCCATTAAACGGGACACCTTACACCTGCACTTTCTCTACCTTCGAGTGTGTTTTCCTTCTCATTAGTTAAATGGAATTTATATAAAGTTAGCATTTACCTGGGAATAAGAGAAGGAGCTATCAGTGAGATGTTGCTTTAATGTGTGTTATTTGCTGCCACCAGCTCTAACTTTCTGAAAGTCAGCAAAGAGCTGACGTGTGTAGTCAGTTTGAAGAGCATCCATCCCATCTTCCTCTATATATCAAGGAAGTTTATGGTTTTGCATTGGTAAGCTATTAGAATTGCTAAAGAATTGCATAAAGAGAAGGGGAATCTTGGTCTGGGTCAAGATGAGAGCTTCTGGAGCTTAGAAGTTAGCATCATGGATCTCTTGTATGCTCTTATGTTTCCAAAGTGATAACAAAATCTTCCAAACTATTGCAAATCTGATTCTTCTTCACTTTCTTGCATTAATTCCAAAGTATTATTACTTTTGGAAGAGTCCTGATATTGGTGGCAAAGGAGATGAAGATGGTGACGGTGACAAATATTGCAGATAATGTTAAAGGCAGATTATTACAATGTGTATATGCATACATAGTTCATTCACCCTGACTTGGTGTTGTTCTCCTTTCTATAAAAGGTTAAATATATTCTTCTAGCATCTTACAAAGTTTTTAGTATTCTGAGACTGGATGAGAGGATGATGGTAAACTTGATGGGAGGGAGAAGGGGGAAAAGAAGAAAATGCAAATTGATAGAAGGGAAGTGGGAGTAGGGGAGAGATAGGAGGGGAACAGAAAAGGAAGTGGGGGGAGAAGACCAAGTGAAACTTTCCTCAGTGAGGTAAGAGGCCACAGAAAACAAGACTGAGAAAAGTATAATTGTTTTTTCCTCAGGGTGGACATTGTGGTCCCAGAGCATATGGCAGTGCCAGAATAGATAGACAGGGTCTCTCCCTTCTATAAAAGTCTCATAACCTGTGTATGACCTAGATACAAAAAGATTATCAGAGAAAAAAGCTGTCAAAGATGATATAACCAGGAACCACTAACCAGAAATAACAGAAGATATTTCCCCAGTGTACAGGAAAGAATCAGGGATGTTCATTAAAACTGTGTATGTGTGTGTGTGCATTGTGAGTATGTTTTGTGTGAGTGTGAGATATGTGTATGTATTTTTGTGTGTATGTGTGTGATATTTGTGAGTGTGTGTGTTATGTGCATGTGTGCATGGCATATGAGAATGTGTGTGTGATATAAGTGTGGTGTATATGTACATTTGAAGCAATAATAATAACTAAAATAGAGTGTAAGTTTATTGAAGTGAAATAAAGAACCGTGAGGGTACTTAGAGCCTTGAGGTTTATACTGAGTTGAATGACAAGTTGATGGTGGAGGTGATGATGGTGGTGGTAATGATGTGGTATTAAGAGGTGTGATTGGTTCAGCAGCTGTTTATTCCCCAAACCATCATATTCCGACAATAGCATCAAGATAATTACCAGACACTAGAGGAACTAGTATATGCTGTAAGACAGAGAAGTCAAGGAGTCAGGACTGAAAAGCTCATCTTTGATGAGAACAGCAGAGGTAACACAGCTGGCTGTGTGTATACCAGTAGCTGTGTGACTGCAGGAGTCTGAAAGCTGAGAGATAACCTTGATACAAAATATTTTCCCCTAATGCATTTGGCTTTGAGTAATATAAAGATATTTCAATATAGATGGGCAGTATAAAATACCTTTTCCCCCACATGAGCCACATGCTATTGGGATGGACATCACCAGGGAAAAGGGTTAGCTTTTCTATCTTAACAAAGAGATGGACTGTGAAAGCACAAGAATGGGCTGTAACAAGATGAGGGTCTTTATTTATTACTCTTTAGTGTTGTTAACACAATGTCTGACAGAAAAGAGGGGATACAGTTTATTTTTCCTTCGTTGTTTCTTGAGGATTTCATGCCACTGTGATCAGGAAGAGTTGGAAACAGCTTAGATCATGGTGGCGGTAGTGTAGGCTATTTGCTTCCAGGTAGAGCAGGAAACAGATGACCACAGGAAGCAGGACCAGGAATAACCTTTAAAGTTCCACTCCCAAGTGACCTTTTTTCCAAATCTAAGTACCACCTCCTAATAGTCTCACAATTTCCTGAGTGATACACCTAGCTAGAGAAAACATATTCAAAACAAGGGTCTGAGGGAAACATTTCAATTCAGATCATAACAGAGCCATGGTAGGAAGCTAAGAAAAACTCCAAATCCAAGTAGGCTTTGGGAATGAAACTGATACACACAAGCAGGGCTATTGGTACATAATAAATGGAGATCCAGAGTTAAGTGTAGAATTTATAGTTTTTAAAAAGCTTTATGCTGTCCAAGAACTCTCTTGACATACTTCCAGTGCTTAGGTAGTCTGACAGTTTGCCAGAACTAAAGTTTGGGAAAAAATAACAATATCCCAGCAGAATGTGAGCACTGAAAGGAATAGGAACCTTGTAGAGTGCTGCACCATGTTGTTCTAGAAGAGGAAGCCTTTCTTGGCAACTAAATGTTGTCGGGAACCAGGTCTGCAAAGCTGCCCTCCCCCTCTTTTGCTTTTCCCTTCTTTTACTTCTTGACATGAAAGTATGCATAGTGCTGGAACTCAAGGGTTTAAAAAAACATACACAAAGAATCTAAGCCTACTTAATGCTCAAAAGACAAAATAGTAAAATGAAAGCTGTGATGCACTGTCACCTCAGTAGCAACTGAAGGTCCCAATGCCCTTCTTCCCATCACCAACTGAATGTTCTGATGCCCTGCTTGCCACCACCTACTAAAGGTATAGATACCCTCCTTCCCACCACCAACTGAAGGCTTCGATGCCTTCCTTCCCAACACCAAGCCAGTATGTTTAGCTACCTTTTACAACTTTTATTTTCTGTGCATGAAGATCTCATGAGACCCTCAAAAAAATGATGGGTTAGGTAGATGTTACTAATTATATGACAATAGTAATTTGTTTAGTTCTTTATGGCATTGGGTATGGCTAGAATTTTTCTATCACATTCATTATAAACTAATAACCAAGTAAAGAACAGATTTTATTTTCATTAATTGGTGGAGAATCTAGAGTTGGGATTAACTGATGAGCTAGTGATTGCAGAAATTGGTTCAAGGCCTAGTATTTGAACACCATCTGACTCTAGGTTTCTACTCTGATTCTGTCAGGTCTTCATGGAGAAGACCTTTTTGTTTTCCTGGCTTCATGTCTACAAATTCTGAATAAATATTATCCTAAGGTTCTGAAAGTCAGTCCGTATTTAAAGATGCACAACCATCTACAGTACATTAGCCTTTTCACCGCAGGCCTGTAAATAATCCTGCACACCCATGAAAGCATAATTCTGTCTGTCTGTCCATGAATGGTCAGCAAACAGCCTGGTAGAAGGCCAAGGACAGGGTTGGGGAGAAGAGAGGGAGGACATTGCCTCTGGAAACATTGCAGTTCTGAGCCTTGAGCTTACTCCACAGGGGTGCCAAGCAAGATGAGAAACTGACCCTATATGTTCAGTGGGAAAATCAAAAAGTAGGCCAAGTGCACATTAGTTAATATTAAAGTGAGAGTCTCTGGAAGTGTTTCTGCAAATCCCTCACTCACTGGTCTAATTAGGGAAAACAGAGGATCCCAACATATCAGTAATTTCACACCAGTGCCAAGTAGTGGAGTTACATAAATGTTTACCAATCCAGGCACAGGATTATGCCTGCCTCTAAACAGTCAGAGAAAGGGGGGGGACATCAGGGACTGCCCGAAGGCTGGAGAAGTAAGCAAATAAAATCTGGCTACTGCTCACTGGCCACTGACAGTATGAAGTCATATGACTCTCACATATTTTATTTTCTGGTGACTTCTCTCCTACCAGAGAAAGGTACTTTTCTCCATCATAGAGTGCACGGGTACTGTGGACAGAGTCTGGAACACAGAACAATGGTCACATGTCATCTCTGTTTACACAGTTCTTGGTGGAAGAAATGAATTGTCCTTTCTATCAGCATGTTTCCTTCTTTATATTGCCTGCTATAAAATGCCATGGAGACATAGTGACGGATGACAACAGAAAGTAGCAATGCTCATTTCTCCATTTGCTCCAGCTTTGTACAATAGTAATTCATATCCACCTGGCTTCTTTCAGTTCATCTGCCTCACTGACCAACCACTTACAAATTACATTCTCATGTGAATATTACTGCAGTGACCAAGACATTGTAACTGGAAATGAAAAGGTTAATTTTCTAACAAGTTCAACAACGTTCTTGTGTTCACACTGCAAACAGGTTATGTCACTTGGGCTGCAAACCCAGGTCTTTTGACTTGGAACCCAGCTGCTTCTCTGTCAATCTGGCATCTTGACTTTTCAGTCTTACTGCCATCTTCAGTCTCTCTCTTCCATCCAATAACAACCTGTACCTTTCTTCAGTCCTCACTAAGTGATTTTCCAATAAGTTTAAGATATTCATCAGTAAAACGTTTCCACAAGGTTATTAAGTCCTTCACAAGCCTGCTAGAGGGCCACTTTACCAGCAGCCAAAAAATGCATTAATATATTTTTATGTGTGAAGTAGGTTAAAAATAATATACACACTGAAGATAATGGAAACATGTTGACATTATTGAGGTTATAACACTCTTGAAGTTATCTAATTGTAATATTGAGCAAATTAAATATTATCAAGTACAATGTCCCTGAACATCCTGAAGCAGCATCTTTCCCCATTTGACTAATTGCTGCGACACTTGAGAACTCTGTGTGATGTTTAGCTCCAGACAAGTGCACAAGTGGAGGCCACTGCACCTCTTTAAATAAACAGGCAGATGTGCTTAAATAATAAATTAATTTACAAGAAGTCAGAGTTGCAGATTTGGTCCTTGGGCTCTGCCACAAATGTCTATCACAAAAGGAAAGTAGTGGCTATGCATGCCCCACTCATCATAGATGAGAAGGAGGGGTGGCTCTCTGTTTTATCTGTGAATGAGTCCAGAAGAATCATTGCCTCCTGTCACTAGAAAGAAGTGAAGATCAACTTTGACCCTCTCTGAGAGTAAAAGTTTCAGGCTATGAGGAATGGTGATCTCTGTTGCAGTTCCCCTACTCTATTGAGAAGAGAGGAAGCAGGCAAAGCTAGAGGCTAGGGAATGGGCAAGCCTGCATTCAATCAGATGTTATTTCTAAAGGCAGATGTGCTGGATTTGGCAGAGGGACATACTGCAGATTACCTGTTTCCAAATTGTGCATGGAATGACTTGTGGTCAGGAGAGAGACATTCAATTGTCATTGAAGCAATCATGCCAGGTGACCTCAGACAGTTTATGTATGGTCCTTAAGCATCCCTTGCCTGGACTGGACTGGCTAGGTCTCGAAGATGGAGGCTTTAACTCTTTAGGAGCAGCTACAATCCAGAAGTCAGTTGAAACTCAAAAGGATGGGTTTGATAGGTCATGGGTCTGTCTTCATTTTAGTCTTCTCTAAACAGATACAAACACAGGGGCTTAGGTTGTAGCCTATTATTTTGGACATGGTCACAGGAGCACATAGAAGGAGTAAGGAAGTGAGCAGGTAGCTGATAAAACTTGAGAAGGTGATTGCTAGGCACTAGAGTCAGTATTGCTGGAGACCTTCTAAGAGATTGAATGGAAATACTGACATTTCCTTGAGGTTTCAAAGAGTCAGTGTGCCCCATCCAGAAGCTCTTCTGTTTCACTGGGTGGTGGAGAATGTGTCAGAGCTGCTCTTTATACTGGTCTGGTCCACTCAGGTACCATGCAAAATGCATTGGGAAAATAACCGTCTCATAGTGAAAGCTACAGGAAGCCACTGGTCTGTCTGAAGTGATCTATTCTATACAAGAAACAGCAATCAGTGAACCTTGTCAGCCAAAAGACCAACAAGAATCCAGCAATGAGCAAGCAAAGGAATCAAGGAAATATTTCTTAAAAGAAGTACAACTGGCCAATAAGTATACACACAAGAAAAGATCTAGCCATCATGGAAATGCAAACCAAAACTACATTGAAACATTGAAATTAAATCTTACTTCAACTAGAACATCATTTACTGAGATGTTTAAAATACACACACACACACACACACACACACACACACAAATTCTGGTGAGGATAGAAGATGGAGGGAAAAAAACAATAAACATTGCTGGTAGGAATATAAACTATGCCACCACAAGAGAAGTTAGTATGGATGTACCTCAAAACCCAACCTTGAACCATCAGGTAATACAGGTAATGGTATGCTTGGGCTTTTATGAGAAAGAGTCAAAGTCATTATATGATAGAGATGAACACACACTCATCCTTCCTGTGGTATTATGCACTATAGCCTGGTTTAGTACACAACCCAAAAAGCTCCTGACAGATGAATGGATAAAGACAAATGGGATATTTGATGGAGTATTATTTACTCAAAAAGAAAAGTGAAAATGTGATGTTTGTGAGAAAATGGGTGGGGCTAGAGCTCATCAAATTACTTAGTAAAATAATACAGACCAGAAAGAAAAAATATAATTTCTCTCATATGCAAATATATGTTATAAATGTGAAAGTACAAGAGTGATTGTTTGGTAAGAGGGAGGTACCAGTGAGAGAAGTGAGACAGACAAGAAGTAGCAATGGAGAAGATGATGATTAAAATACATTATTCACATACATTAAAATGTCATAATGAAACCCAATATTCTATATTTAATATGCACCAATAAAAAAGAAATACAACAACCGTGGGAGTATGTCAAATTCAAGTGTGTGTCTAACCTAAGGGAATGATAGATTTGGCAGAAGGTTCCAGCAGATGTTTCGGTGTTTTCTGAACCAATCTGAAATCCAGAACATTATATGAAACATTTCTCATGTGTTTTTAAATTTTATTTATTTTCTTTTGTGCAAAAGAGTGGGGGTAGGGATGATTTGGATGTGTGCTGGGTCCACCCACGTGAAGGTCAGAAGACAAATTGCTGCAGAAATTTTCCCCTTCCCAGATGTGGGTCCCAGGGATCAAAGTTATGTCATCTGGCTTGATGGCAAGCACTTTACTTGCTAAGCCATCTCTGTGGCTCTAACTTTCTCACGTGTAAATATCAACATATATTAGGATATTGAGGAAATGAAAGATGCCCGAGTCAGCAGAACCATCAGGAACAAGTGGCCGTCTCCCATTCATGTTATAGCAAGGGACTGAGTCTCCATGGGTAGGCATGGGTAGACCACTTCAAGGATAATCCCTTGTTCTGTGCTTTACCTACAGCCTTCTTGTCTCTTATTTAATTGGGCTTTTAGCCCTGATCCACATCCAAAGCCAGAAGAGAACTTTGAAAATTAATTGTCCTAATCTTTCCTATATCACTAAGTTCTTTTAGTTCACCTTTCAAGGGGCCTTGAAATTCTTTTTTTAAAATTCTTTCCATTCAAAAAGCTTCTATTACCTTAATTCAAAACCTTGTCCCATGCTCTAATTTGTAGCTGTATGGCTGTCACTGCTGGTAGAATTGGGGAGCAGGTGGCCCTGCTGCTGATGTTTTTGATCCAACCAGTGTTTCCAACTGCAAGTAGGTAACTGTGCAGCACTGGTCTGATCTCACAACATCCCAGTTTTAAAACTCAAGGGAGAAATCTGGTTTCTTGTCATTATTATGCAAGTGCTTGGTGAGGCATGTAGTATGCCTGTTTTCATATTTCTCTCTAATTGTAGAGTGCTATTCTATTTTTTATCTATTTTTTCTAACAAAGTCCTACCTTGTAACCTAAGATGACCTCAAATTTGAGATTTCTATATCTCCCCACGATCTTTTGCATACACAGATGCAATCTGGCCCTAACATCCTCTTCCATCCTTACTACGCACAGCTACATGCACACACAGTTCATCTTGTAAGAAACCTGGGATTTTTTTACTCCAGAGAAGAGAAAAATGAGTCTGCAATATATAATATGAAGAAAAAAAAATCTTCATGGTTTAAGGAATACAATGCCTCAAGCCAGGCTCCACTCCAAAGCATTATAAGGCATTATAAGCTTTCTTTCTTTCTTTCTTTTTTTCTTTCTTTCTTTCTTTCTTTCTTTCTTTCTTTCTTTCTTTCTTTCTTTCTTTCTCCCTGTCTCTCTCTCTGTCTCTCTGTCTCTGTCTCTCTCTGTCTTTCTGTCTCTGTCTCTGTCTCTGTCTCTCTCTCTCTGTCTGTCTCTCTCTCGCTCTTTCTTTCTTTCTCTCTTTTTTTCTTTCTTTGTTTTTGTAGACATATGTCAGGCACCTTGTCCATATTCCACTATCTGTCTCTGTACCCTTCAATTTAGGCCACTTTACAATCTATTTATCATACTGAGAAATGCCTATGACTGTTTCTCTTTAAGGCTGTTCTAAGGGCAGAGGTGGTTATTCTCGAAGCTTAGGATGGCCTTGTATTACAGTGCACTTACACCTGACAATTAGCTCTGTAACAGTCCCCAGATGATCCAGGTGCTCAGACACGGAGGCACCAAGTCTATCACTGGTATCTGCATTTATGCTTCCCCAAGCCCAGCATCTACACATCAAATTAAGCATTACAGTTACATAAATAGGGCATAATAAATGTGGACAGAGACAGATCACTTTACCCGACAATTTTTTAATCCTAAAGGAGGCTACTCAAGCAAACTAAGCCTAAAGGAGATGCAAAATATTACCAGATATTCTGACACTAGTGTTAAGTTCTTGTAAGGTTGTCATAAAATTTGATCCATGGTAAAGATCTTAATTGGGGAGCCCAAAGTTTATAACCTAAAATGTTGAGTTACCTTTTGAGCATCTATGGCCCTAGAAATGTATAAAATATAAGAATGAAGGAAAAAGAGCCAAACCTAAAAATGAAGTGATTATTGGGAAGCAGGGGGGAGTGGTCTATAATCCTTTACCCTGCAACATGGGATTTCATGGAACCCACCTAGTTCCACCTGGATATCCTTTTCCTTAGAAGACCTGATGCTATACACCTCATCTGACACTCCCTCATCCATAGGTTGGTTTGTAAGCTTCCTTAACTTTCCATCTGAAAGATGAAAGAGAACATTCAAGAAAAAAAAAGCCCTCTTAAATCTTTTGCCATTTTGAATACTCTGGTGAAGTCTCGTGGCACCCTACTCTGTCCCACAGAGGATAACAGATAATCTGCTGTCATCTACACTGTTTATGTTGTCTAACCACCAGCCTTTGCTATTAAACCTTTTGTGAAGGTTCTGCTGTGTGGTGCTTAAAAAGTTTACTGTACTGAATAAGTAAGATCCCAAAGGGCAAAAATAGAAGTTCTGGGAAAGCAAAATATGCAAAAGTAAAAGTGTAAAGTAACTTTTCAGCAACAGAGGAAGAGAGAGATATTATGTTCACAGAACTTTTGCTATTGCAGATCAATATAACTGCTTTTTTTTTATTATAGCAGTTGTTAATACATTATTATACTTAATTTATAAATTAAACTCTGTCATAGGTTTATATGCATAGGAAAATAATTGTATATAATTGTGTATGTAGGGGATAGTGTCAGTCATCTACTGAATAAAATCTTGTAGTGTGTTCTTGAGGAAGTCTTAAGATTCTCAATCCTAATCTCTATATGGTCATTATTTATTGTTATTACTTTTTAATTTACTGGAAGCTGTTTTGCCAAAAAGCACAGGTTGGTCTTCTAATCTTCCTGATTCTGCCTCCTTATAGCTATGCTTACAAGATCTACTTCCATGAGTGGGCCATAAAAGTAACTATTGAATAGCTATCTTTGGTGTGGTTTCTCAGAAGACTGCCCTGATGTTTCCAGAATTTACTTCATCCTTTGGTCCTTGCTGAGCACACAATGCTTCCGTACCACCCTCCTATTACATTTGTCTCTTCACTTATTGTTGAACCCTTCCAGAGGAGGAAGGACTTGATCTTTATTTACTTATGGTTTATTTCTTAGTCTCAAAACCTAATCTCACCTACAGTAAGAGATAGTCTTTAGGGTAAATTAAAAAAAAAAGAAGCGAAAAGCTAGCAGTGTACCAGGACAAGATAACTCAGTGGGAGAAAAAACAACCTGAGTTTAAGAACCATGGTAAGAAGTATCACGTAAGAAATATATTCTTGATGATTTCTGTTATAATCTTATTTTTAAAGTAGCATAGAGAAAACATGAAAGCTATTGGGGCTTTGAGATTTGTCTCGATGGGTCCAGATGGCCTGTGCATTATTTTCAATCCTACAGGTAGGTCCATCATCTTTCCTAAAAATCTAAATTTATTTCTGAATCCCTCTTTACTTTTATACATCAACAGTTTGACTCATTCAAACTGTTAGACAACTACTATTGCCCAGACTTTATGTAAAGCAATGAATATTTGAAGAAAAGTTACTGTTTAACACTACACTGTCTATGAGTTTCAGTATAAAAGTTCACTTTGTTACATAAACTTTTCCTGGTTACTGTAGGTATTTCACTAGGGACAGACTTCAGAAACAACGCCACTCCACTGTAGCTTGCCAAATCATTTAGTCTCATTGGGGCTGGTTACAGGAACAGTACTGAGAAGGGAAAACAGTTAACTCTTTCCCGAACTGTTAACTGTGTGACTTCAGCAAGGAAAGGAGCCTCACTCCTGAGATCTCATGGATTGTCCAGTGTGCTTAGCATGGGCTTCCTCCTCTTCATGACCCAACTTTATTTAAACTGTCTTGTTAAGAATCTCGACTGCTCTGACTCCAAGATAGCAATGGTTATATCAAGCCTAGAGTACAGAGCTACTCATATAAGCTTGTGTGTGTTGTGTGCGTGTGTGTGTTAGCCACTTTCATATGACTGTGAGCAAAATATCTGACAATAATAATTCAAAAGTGGAATTATTTATTAAGCTCAATCCCCTCCTCCCTCCATTCCTGAAGTTTCCATCCATAGTGACTTGGCTCTATGTCCTTTAGTAGAATATCGTGACACTGACATGTGTAATAACAGCTGTTCACACTGAGGTAAACTAGGAACCACAGAGACAAGGACTGTGTTCTACTCCTAGTGACTTACTTCACCAGGACGATCCTACTCCTGGAGATCCCACTGCCTCTTGATAAGGTAGGATGAGCATTTAAAATGAGCATTGCAGATTCAACCAAAACTGGTCCAAGCCATTGAAGAATGGGTTCCAAATCCTAACACATGCAGGTGCCAATGTTTTTTATTATTTGCTTCTTGAAAATTTCAATCTCTCCATAGATTTTGGAATATATCTGTTTAATAAAAGTTTGCAGTCACTTAGTTAGACTGTCTGGTGATATTTATAGCAGCAGACCCAAACTTGTCCAAACTTTTGCTTTTAATTGTGCTTCCAAGAAGCACAATCATGGACCATTGTTGTAAAGGAGCAAAGCTGCACTGCACAGATACATAGAAGGGGCTTGTTTCCTTTGATGCCTCCAGCAATGAGAGGAAAAGGGAGATAGCAATCTATGACCACGGTGTTCTTCAGCTAGCATGTGAAGAATGTTAACACTTTTGTCAATGTCAGTTGATTAATGGACCAACCCCTTTTGGTTGATATACTTAAAAATGTGCAGGTGTTGCGGTATGGGAACATGCTTTGTTTTGGTTTGGGAGAGAAGCAGCTCAGAGGAAAGTTTATTTTTTTTTCCAACAGCATACCTGAAGGTGCATGCAAAAAAAAAA
>NW_021604617.1:3493233-3549842 GCF_004785775.1 Grammomys surdaster | reverse complement strand
TGACCACAGTCTGAATATTCCACTTTATGATGAGGTCAGTTTCATCAGAGTCTTTTATAAATCTTAAAGACCAGGGAACAGAAGGTGGCCATCCTCAGATTGTCAGGGCTGTGGATAGTAAAACCTAAACAACAACTAAATGCCTCTTTAAAATGAAGCCCTCTCCTTCCAGTACTCAGGATAACACATGCAGACCAATGTGGACACACAATAAAAAGAATGCAACTTTTTATCATTTTTCTTCTGGTAAAAACTGGTAGTTGGGCTGGTGAGATGGCTCAATGGATAAAGGCACTTACTGTCCAGTCTGATGACCAACCCTAGTCATTGGATTTGTTGATCTCAAAGTACTGAAAAATGACAGTTCCAATCCAAGGATATCCCCATAATGTTCCCTGTACTCAAGACAAATGGAGAATGGTGGTCAGGAATAAACTGAGAAACATGGCCCACCTAGCTGAGGTCTTACATATTGATTCCTTTCCCCTTCTTTCTCTTCCTTTGTGCTTTCCTCTTGACTTTTCATGTTTGCTGTACACATTCCTGTTAAATAATTGCCAACAATATGGTGAAACTCACTCAAAGGAAATTCTGTCTTCCAGACACAAAAGGACTGTCATGTATGTATGACACACACATATATATGAATTCATAGAGACTGTGGTAGCATGCACACAGCTTGCACAGGCTCCAGCCAGCTGGAGTCCCACTGCTGAGTGGAGAAGTGGATACTGACTCCCATTCCTAACCAGGGAGATATCTCCATGTGACATTTATTTGCAAGGAAAAACTTACTTTTTTTTTCAATAGAGTCTCACTGTAGATACTAACCACATTTAAGTGTGAGTCCCATGTCTAGCAGCTGATGAGCAATGCAAAAGAAACTCAATGGCAGTTTTTACTTTGCCTCGTATTTTTTGGTTTGGATAAGTCTTACTAATCTTTTTTTTATGTTATGGTTTCCAGTTTTGTGTTTCTATGTCTTTTGTTTTGTGTGTTTCTTGTGTGCTGTTTCTTTCATTTTTAATATTCTGGTTTGTTTGCTTTTTGTTTGTCTTTCTGTTTTTCTAAAGAGTAAGGGAAGAAAAGGGCATCAAGTTGGTGGCTGGGAAGATTGGAAGGATCTGAGGTGTTTAGGGGAGGGAAAACTGTGACCAGAATATATTGTCTGACTAGCTCCTTTGATGAAATGATGTCACAGCTGTCTTGTCCAGAGTCATGAGGTCAAAGCCATGTAGTCAGGACAAGTTATATACTTTTTTTTAGTAAAGGAAGAAGAATCATAACTGCAGTACATAGTAGGTGTGAGATGTATGTGTGTCTACTTGTGTGTATATGTATGTGTGTGTGTGTGCACATGCATGTGTGAGTACTTGAGCATTTGTTGTGTGTGCCTAAGTGTGTGGTGCCCAAAATCATATAGATATTTTTCTTTTAGGAGGATACCACCCATCAACAACTCATTTTCAGAATGATGTTGACACTTTATTCTGTCTTCCCTAGAAAATTAAGATTTTCATCCTGACACATTTGGCAGGATGGGGAACTCTCCATGCCAATAGCAACAGTGAGGTGTTCAAGGTCATATAGCTATTGAGTGCAAAGCCAAAAACTCTAATAGAAGTCTGCCTTTCTTGAAAGAAACACTCATAATACCCATACTCTGCTGACCCTGAGTTGGGCAGCAACATCTTGTAACACAGAAAGTATACACTCACACTTGGGCAATATACTTTTCCCTTTGAAAAACATCAAAGAATTGTTTTTGGGGACATCTCCAAATCTATGATGTCCCATAAATTACTAAGTACCATACAGCTATGTAAACTAATTGATCAAAACTAAGTAGCATTGAAAGTCATGTGTCCAGTGGCTGCACTGATGAGTAGTTACTTGTATTAGACAACTCAGATGTAGAACATTACCATTATTGCAGAATGTTCTATGGGGATATGCAATGCTTTAGCTTCCAGATGATATTCTATACAAGGCTGATGAGAGTTCAAACAGTATGCTCGCTTGGGTCAGATTCCACTATTTAAATATAGCACCCTCTTCCTTAAGCCACAACTTCTTTAGCTCAGATACAGTTGGAACTAACCCCACATATTTTCATTCACTTAACATTTTATGGCGTATCTATTATTTGATTGACATTCTGCAGAATCAACAGTATTCTAAACTTAGGGCCATCCATATGAGTATATCATAGACAAATGCTAGAGATAGAGAAAGATATAACATCTTTAGCATGTGAAAGGGTAGCAACGCAAGCCATTGCTGTTGGAGAAGGACTGTCCAGAAATAGTGGCCATTGCTACTGTTGTCTCACCAGTTAGTATGCAACTCTGAATAATCCAGCTGGACTAATCTCTAAGAAATCACCCCATGGGAGTTGTATAACTGTTCCCTGGACAGTTGGCAATTTAGTTGCTGTCTTTGGACTTAACTCTTCTCTTTTCCCCATCCCCATTTTACAGTGTAAGATACCTTCTTGTAATTAGCCCCAGAGACATGGGAAGCCAAAATACACACACACTTAGATTGGACCAGCCTCCCACTTGTCCCCAATAAATCATTTGAAATTAAGAGCACTTCCATTTGGAGTAGAGCACTGTGGGAATGCTGGAGGGCAAATGCCAGGCTACATGAGGGAATGGAAGTCCTGGCCCACAGGCAAGGATGGAGTGTCACACCACTCTGCATTAAGATGCCACTTTTGTTAGAAGGAGATTAAGCAATCTTTAGCCAGAGCCTACGTGTGTTGGCTTGTGGCTTTAAATAAATAATTTCTAGCTCAACATTTTCAGTCTCTCTTGTCTAGTTAGAGTTGCAAAGGGGAAAATCAAATGGCAGTGTTGTACCATCGAATTACCCCAAGGAATGATCTTAATATTTGACTTGCAAACTCTGATTAATACTGCATAGGTAATGCTTTTTATAGTAGGCGGGGGTAGTGATCCACATGTTGTTTGGGGAAAGTGGAAGACAATTACACAGACAAGGAATCTGGAGTTCATTCTAGGGAATCGAAGAGTTGCACAGTGGATACCTGAGCATTCTCAAAACCTTCTCATGGGAGGAGGGAGCCACCAGCAACATGGAAAAGAAGAATGATACCATTGTTTGTGGAAGGCTGTCAGGTGGGAGTATTTCCTCCAACACATCATGATGTCTTCTTAGACTTAGCCACCAACTCTGAGGCTCATTTGCATATAAAGCATCTGGAATAAGCAAAACTAATTTGAATCTTCTTTTATAAAATGTTAGCTGGATTAAAGGATCAGGTAGCTGGTTCCTTTACAAGATTCACTGGAGGGAAGTCAGATAGAGAATGAGATAAAATCATTAGGCTGGTCCCACACTGGAAACAGTTCCCATGTAAATCTAGTCTCTAAAAAGAGTATGGGTGGGGGAGCTGCAGCTCTGTTTCCTTCCCTCCCAACTCGGTGAGTTTCCCAGCCCTGCACCCTTTAACTGCAGGCACACCTGCAACACTCTTATCTTACCCAAATTTCTTTGTTCTTCTGTTCTTCGGCATTACCACAAGATGTGGGAAACCCTATAAGATGTCCTACTTTAAACACCTGTCTCTGTCATTGCCACTGTTTCTACTGGAGACTCAGAGGTAGCTTCTTATACATCCATAGCATGATGTTGAAAAGAACTTCTGGCAATGATAGCCATGGCATTGTTCTTGTATGCAAGAGACAAGTCATTTCCAAGTTAGTCTTCAAAAATTCATAACAAACTACAAATGCACAGCTGGGAGAAATCGTAAGACTCTGTAATGAATTCCAATTTCTTCATTTAAAAGGAAAGGACACTAAAAGCGAAGGAGGTGGAGACTTCTGCAGGCATGAAATTAAAGACTGAGCCCAGCCAAGAATACAAACCTTTTGTCTGGCTCATACTCTGCACTTTAGAACGGCATCTCAGCTCACTTATTTAACTTATTGACTCATTCAGCGAGTCAATGCTGAGAAGCCACGAGAAGCTCTGCATCCAAGCTCCAAGGGAAGACAAAGATGAGGAGCTCGCAGTTCATTTTCCAAAGAGTTTATAGCCAAGCAAAAGAGATCACAATATGAATAGAAAAAGAACAGAAATAAAAATATGATTAGTAAGGCTGCAGTGATGACCCAGAAGTGCCAGCACCCATCCTGGACTTCGATAAGCCCAGTTCCAAGGGCTTTGACACTCTCTACTGGCCTCTTGGTACCTGTACTCACATGTGCATTCTCTGATACACACCACTACTCATAATGGAAAATAAATCTTTAAAAACAATGTTAGTTGCGAGAAAAAAAGGTGGACATAGCTCTAGGGCTTATAGGGAATTTTATAAAAATGAAGTAAGCTATTAACTAGATTTTCTTCAGTGATTTTTAAATATTGTTTGTGCTCAGTAGACCACGCCTTTCACATCTATCCACATGAATCCACTGGCCTTCGGTGGTAGGCGATGATGTGTTTTCACCTTACTCTGCTGTCTGTAATGTTGAAGGATAATGCATAGAGGTTTAGTGACCTCTCCACATCTTCCCACCCCTGTCTTTGGTTAAATTTCCAAGATCTTCATGACCATTTTGCTAACCACCCAAGAAGCTGAGTGTCTGAATAAGATTTACTCAATTTTTTTCCCTCAGACCATTTTTGTCCTGAGTGGGTTATTCGAGTTGGTTGAGAAGTTTTCCTGCTTCTGTTGAGATAATGTGATCAATGGTTTCATGTTTTATTTTGTTAATATGATAACCTGTGTTGACTAGTTTTTCAATGTAAACTCAATAGTAAAGAGTAAATTCTCCACAGCGTTTTTGCTCATCATTTTCTTTTTCTCATATCTTTCCTTTCCTTCTTCCTTCCTTCATTTCTTCTTTTCCTTTTCCTCCTGTCTTCTCCCAAACTCTCCTGTTTAGTGTGTGGCTGCTTTGTTACATGAGTGACATCTTTTTGGAATTTTTTTCTTCATTTTTTTTTCTTCAGACATTTGGATGAGATTTCTTTGATACATCATTTTTTTCTGAGATCTGTTTCCCTCCTTCCTTCTTTCTTTCTTTTCCTTATTTCCTTCTTTCTTTTCTTTCTTCCTTTCTTCTTGAACTTGTAACCCTCTTTCCCAAGTCTCTGGAATATTAGTATTATAGCATAAACTACCACATGTATCTCAGAAGTTTGGTTTCCTTATCCTCTAAGAGGGTTTGAGTTGTTTCCCTATCTTTATGTCCCTTAGCAAAAACATGTTAGTTCATACATTCATATATATGTGTATATGTCTGAGTGTATGTTCATATGAATGTTCATGCATGTGTATTCAGTATGGTTGGAGGCAACAATTGTCCAACTGGGCTGTCATCCAGATACCACTGTTCTCTCTTCTTCATGCTGTTAGGATTCATGTTAGTAAATGGAGATCCCATTTGACTTTCCTCTCAGGTCTGCCTGAAGGCTTTAAAAGTGGTGAACATAGAGCTCTTTTGATATTAGAGTGAGTCAGTCAGACCTTCTGTTCGCAAGAGTTTTCTCTTTCTGGCCTCCTGAGTTACTTTGCTTTAAACTGGGCAAAGTTGTATTAGGAGGGGAAATATTCAAGGAAATATTTAGAATTTCTTAAAGATTTTCATCTTTATATAGTATTTTGGGGACTCAGCATGAGGGTTAGGAAGCAGACTAGGAAATCTCATTAAACTCCACCAATAAATAGTCTCCTTGTTTTTGACTAATAATTTATTTACATATTTGAGGTACCAGGGATTAAGCCTAGGGTTTTGTGCATGATAAGCAATTGTAGACCACTGAGTTTTGTTACCTTAACTTGTATATTTGATTGATATTCAAGACTATGATTTTGCCTCTCTTTTCTTTGATGAATTTGGTCATTTGTTGCTTATTGTCAACTTTAGGTGGTTTAATGCTGACTTCTTTACATGCCATAAAGTATCATATTGTATTTAAAGAGAGAAACATGCACATTCAGACAGGCCTTTCTCTTTCCACCATTCAAAGCTGTGCACATAATATCAACAAACACAAAAGGGGCTACAGGGAAAGTAGGCTATTTCAAGCCTCAATCTAAACACTACAGTTTTGCTGAAGTCAATTTCTATGTTTATTTGTAGGTTTTTTTCCTAATGCTGAATTCTGCTGCTGGTGCTCTGATTTCCTAAGTTTAGATATCTCTTGACTCTCTACTGTACACTAGCTACAGAAAGAGAATGGTCCTAATGTCAGTCTCTGATATTCTGTCTTAGGCTGGGCTCCCTGGAAATGATTCCTAGAAAGAACTTTGTGCTCTGGTCTGTATTCTCAGGAGTATCATGCACTGTGAGGGTGCCAAACAAGCAGATGTGGGAGAGCCTTAACTCTGAAGCTAGAGTGGCCGTTGGCAGTTGTCCTTGATTAAAACAAGGGCACTGTGCATTTGAACACCTGTCTGATTTGGGCAGGCTCTAAGTTGTCTTTGAAGATGAGTTCTAATCTGGACTGAAGCTGTTCCATTTGACAGGTGGAATGTCTCAGAGAGCACTCATTTGTGAGTCATCAGCAGACAGCCTTCCTGCTTTCTGGGATAAGGAGCTAGTACCCTGTTCCTGGAGTGGCTGCTCCACCGCAGTGGTTACTGGATTTGACTGAAACTTCACATTTAGATACTTTACTTTCTTATACATTTTGGACATTACAGTAGTTTCTGACTGGCTTCATTTTCCCACTGACAGAACAAGAATACACGCTCACAGTATTCAGTTCATCACAGTGACATGTAGTCTGGTCATACATGAGGAAGATCTTTTGTGACTATTGACAAACTACTCCTCATGAAAAGGAAACTGTGGCCTTTAATATCATTTCCTTCATTTTTCTTGGGGGAAAAAGTCCCACTAATAGCTCTGTTTGAGAACAAATGTGATTAGCTCCAAACTGACTCTTTCTATTGATAAGCCAAGGAAAACACACTCAGTTCGTGAGGCTGCTCATGGTTCATCTCTTCAGTTTTTGAAATGTAGATTGGCTTGTTTAGATATGATTTGCATGCCACTTTTTTAGATGGAAGGAAATTATCTCAAAGTGCAGACCAAGAACATGAGGACCATGATGGTGATGGAGTAGGGATATGGCAAATTAACAATCAGTTCCACTTTTTATGTATGTTTAAACCACAGTGGTGGTTGATACTTTTGAGAAAATTGGGACTAAAGATTTAACCATAGACTAAAATGGTGATGACAAATCTTTCTGCTCAAAATTTTGTGCAGTTTCATCTCTACTCCTCTTTCCCACACACCTTAGTGCTTTACCTGACCTCCCATGAGCACTCAATATCTCTAGCACCATCTATGTGTTTCCTTCTTTGAGAACATATTGGAAACACACAGACACACACACACACACACTACCCCCCAAAAGGCTCACACACTTACAAGTAAATAGATCAGTCTTAAAAGAAAAGAGTACATTAGGAATCTGAACACAAGAAAAAACTCAAGACATCCTACTGACAAAAATAACTGGGAGGTTCTGTTTGTATAGTTTTATCAGAGCTAACTGACAAAGATCAAGATATTGGAAGTAAGAGTATTACTGGCTTCCTAAATGGTTTATGTATTAGCAAAATGGCTAATTTCAAGAAGTTGTTTATATATATAAAAATGTGTGTGTGTGTTTGTGTGTGTGTGTATTCTATTTGCCTGAAACTGTCTCCTGATTTAATCTGTATCTTTTTAGCTTTTGAAAATATTATCTGCTTGTTCATTTATATGTTTTGCTTTGGAAAAAACACAGAAAGTATATGACAGCCTTCCTTAGCTTTATGTCTCTTTGAAGAAAGATACCTGGCAGAGTATACAGAGTATACATGTGGTAGCCTCCATTATCTATTTTTTCCCTTGGCTAATAGGAAATTTTCTCTTTTGCTTCAGTACTTGTAACTCTTGTGTAATTGTTGGGGGTATTCTAATTGGTTGCCTTTATATAGTGAATGAAAATGATCAGGTGAGAAGGCTAACTTTTTTTCCCTTTTACTACTGTTCAATAAATGAAATGAAACATAAAAATTATTTTTGTCATCTTTCACTGAGTGTTGAAAATTATTTTTCCAACAGCCTGAGGCTATTACAGGGATGTACAACTGGTTGAAGTGCAGAGAATGGCTGACTATGGAGTTTCCAGCTCAGTATGGAGTAGAAAGATTATCAGACCCCAAGGACCAGGATGTCTGGTCTGAGTTGACATCTTTTAGACATTAGAGGGAAGCTGCTGAGAATGTGGTTGACTAAACAAGACCTACACAATGACCACACCAAGTGCCATACTAACATGGATGGAGGAAAATTTCAAAATATTTCACTCAACTGTAGGCAATATGTCCTGAGAAAAGGAGGACCAGTTTTCTTCAAGGATTAGTTCCCAGTCTTAAGAGGGCAGTCCTAAAGTAATGCATAGATGGGGACCACTATTGAATGCAATATATATTGACATATAGTTACAGAATACAATAGGCTATACATTTACATAAGCATTTATATATACATATACATTCATAGAACAACAACTATTAGGAAAAAGGAGGTTATGAATTTGAGAGAACATAGAAGGGACACAAGAAGAGTTGAAGAAGGAGAGAAAAGAGTGAAAATCATGCAAATGAAATGTACTCATGCAGGAAATTTTTAAATAAATTAACAAATGAAGAACTACTCACATTTTCCCAACCCCTTTCTTGAGGGCCTGAGCAATATCAACAGCCCTTAGCATATTTATTTATGAGATTCACTGCTAACCTTGAATAGTGCCTCCACCAACCTGCACCTACTACTTTGCTCTTATAGTACTCTGAATATCTTGTACTTTTGCAAACATACTTTTTTCTTTGTCATGTGATTAGTTTTGTTATTTTCCTCAATACTATGTCCCAAACTTCCATCTTTCAAATAGTGACAAGGACTTTGCCACTGGATTCTGAATATGATTTTGTGGTTAATGATATTTATCCCAGTTGGTTTTGGTTATTTATTTTATTCATGTGAAAAATTGAACCTCAGACCCCATTCTCCACTTATGATTAGTTATCAGGCTTTAGAGACTGAAAAGAATGAGAGTATATATCCAAAGGAATAAAAGTCAGATAGTAGAGATACCTGCACACCCTATTGTATGGTTTTACAAGTAAATAATCCAGAACACAGAGTTGGTATCCATTAACTCACAGGTAAGTGCCTAGAGTACAGTGTATGCACATGACAGATTGTGTTCACCCATGAAGAACAAACATTTTTTTATAGGAGTTGATCAAGTTAAATGATCAATTACCCTATTTTCCTTTGTCTGTGGAAGCCATGGAGGAAAGGAATGCAAGACTAAATGGAAGGCAAGTACCTATAGGGAAGGGATAGGAGCAATGGGAGAACAGATAAGAGAGAACAACAAAGAGTCTGATTATGATCAAAGTACATCATGGGGATATGTGACAACATCAGAGTGAAGCCCTGCTGTACAAACTAACATCGACTAATAGAAATGTTAGAAAAATGTTTCTGTTCCGTAACTCTAACTGGAGCAGAGCCTACTCTCCAGCCCACCTCACACCCAGAAACAGCTTGACTTCCAGAAGGTCTGACATAACCAGGTTCACAGGAGGGACAGGATATAGTCAGAGACAGCAAGACCAGTTAATACCTGAGATAACCAGATGGTGAGAGGCAAGCACAAGAACATTAGCAACAGAAACCAATGCTACTTGGCACCATCAGAACCCAGTTCTTCCACCACAGCAACCCCTGGATACCCTAACACACCTGAAAAGCAAGATTCCAACCTAAAATCCCATCTCATGAAGATGATAGAGGAACTTAAGGAGGACATAATAACTACCTTAAAGAAATATAGGCAAACACAGGTAATCAGGTAGAAGCCCTTAAAGAGGAAATACATAAATCTCTCAAAGAAATACAGGAAAACATAAAGAAACAGGTGAAGGGATTGAACAAAACCATCCATGATCTAAAAATGGAAATAGAAACAATAAAGAAATCACAAAGTGAGGCAACCCTGGAGATGAAAAACCTAGGAAAAAGATCAGGAGTTACAGATGCAAGCATTACCAACAGAATACAAGAGATCAAAGAAAATACAAAGCACAAAAAGCTCCTAACTCAAAACATTCAGGAAATTCAGGATACAATGAAAAGACCAAACCTAAGAATAATAGGAACAGAAGAGAGTGATGATTCCCAAAGGACCAGGAAACATTTTCAACAGAATCTTAGAAGAAAACTTCCCTAATCTAAAGAAAGAAATGGTCATAAACATCCAAGAAGCCTACAGAACACCAAATAGATTAGACCAGAAAAGAAATTCCTCGCATCACATAATAATCAAAACACTAAATACATAGAACAAAGAAAGAATACTAAAAGGGGTAATGGAAAAAGGACAGGAAACATATAAAGGCAGACCTACCAAATTACACCAGACTTCTCAACAGAGACTCTAAAAGCCAGAAGAACTTGGGCAAATGTCATGCAGGCCCTAAGATAACACAATTGCAAGCCTAGGATACTATACCCAGCAAAGTTCTCAATTACTATAGATGGAGAAACCAAGTTATTATACAACAAAACTAAATTTAAACAATATCTTTTCAATAATCCCGCCCTACTGAGGATAATAGAAGGAAAACTTCAACACAAGGAGGGAAACTACACCTCCCCACCCCGAAAAAAGCAAGAAAATAATCTCACAACAAGCATAAAAGAAGAGAACCACACAAATGTAATACCACCACTAACAACAAAAATAACAGGAAACAACAATCATTGGTCTTTACGATCTCTCAACATCAATGGACTTATTCCCCAATAAAAAGCCATAGGCTAACAGACTAAATTCATAAACAGGACCGAGAATTTTGTTGCATACAGGAAACATATTTCAGTGACAAAGACAGATACTAACTCAGACTAAAAGGCTGAAAAAAAAATTCCAAGCAAATGGTCCCAAGAAAGAAGCTGGAGTAGCCATTCTAATATCCAACAAAATAGATTTTCAACCAAAAGTTATCAAAAAATGGGGAAGGACAGTTCATAGATATCAAAGGAAAAAGTACCAAGATGAACTCTCAATTCTGAGCATTTATGCCCCAAATGCAAGGGCACTCACGTTTGTAAAAGAAATGTTACTAAAGCTCAAAACACACATTTATCCTCACACAATAATAGTGGGAGACTTCAACACCCGACTCTTACCAGTGGACAGATCATGGAAACAAAACTAAACAGAGACACTAACAGTGAAACTAACAGAAATTATGACCCAAATGGATTTAACAGATATCTACAGAATATTTCACCCTAAAACAAAAGAATATAAGTTCTTCTCAGCACCTTATTGTAACTTCTCCTAAATTGACCATATAATTGGACACAAAACAAGCCTCAACAGATACAAGAAGACTGAAATAATTCCATGCATTCTATGTGATCACCATCCACTAAAGCTGGTCTTCAATAACAACAAAAACAATTGAAAGCCCACATACTCATAGACACTGAATAAGCCTCTACTCAATAATAACTTGGTCAGGGAAGAAATAACAAAATTAAAGACTTTCTAGATTTAATGAAAATGAAGGCACAGCATATCCAAACTTATGGGACACAATGAAAGCAACGTTACAAGGAAAATTCATAGCACTGAGTAATTTCATAAAGAAATTGTAGAGATCTTACACTAGCAACTTAATAGCACATCTGAAAGCTCTAGAAAAAAAGAAGCAAATACACTCAAGAGGAATAGATAGCAGGAAATAATCAAATTCAAGGGTGAAATCAACCGATTAGAAACAAAGAGAATGAAATAAAGAATCAACAAAACTAAGAGCTTGTTCTTTGAGAAAATCCTTACCCAAACTAGCTAAAGGGCACATAGAAAGTATCCAAATTAACAAAAATTAGAAATTAAAAAGGAGACATAAAAACAGAAACTGAGGAAATTAAAAAAAAAAATCAGATCCTACTACAAAAACCTATTCTGAACAAAACTGGAAAAAAGATGAAATGGATGGTTTTCTAGATAGATATCAGGTTCCAAAGTTAAACCAATCCCAGATAAACTATCTAAACAGTCCCATAATCCCTAAGGAAATAGAAGCAGTAATTAAAAATCTCTCAATGAAAAAAAGCCCAAGGCAGATAGTTTTAGTATAGAATTCTACCAGATCTTCAAAGATGACCTAATACCAATACTTCTCAAACTATTCCACAAAATAGAAACAGAAGGAATACTACCTAATTTATTCTATGAAGCCACTGTTATACTGATACCTAAACCACAGAAAGACTCAACAAAGAAAGAGAACGTCAGACCAATATTGGTTTGGAATATCAATGCAAAAATACTCAATAAAATTCTCACAAACCGAATCCAAGAACATATCAAAATGATAATTCACCACTATCAAGTAGGCTTCATCCCAGGGATGCAGGGATTGTTCAATATACAGAAATCCATCAATGCAATCTAGTATATAAAAAATTTCAAGGAAAAAAATTACGTGATCATCTCATTAGATACTGAAAAAGCCTTTTACAAGATACAACAACCCTTCATGCTAAAAGCCTTGGAAAGACCAGGAATTCAAGGCACATACCTAAACATAATAAAAAGCAATACACAGAAAACCAACAGCTAACATCAAATTAAATGTGTAGAAACTTGAAGCAATCCCACTAAAATCAGGGACAAGACAAGGCTGCCCACTCTTCTGTATTTAGTCAATAAAGCACTCAAAGTTCTAACTAGAGCAATTAGGCAACAAAAAGATGTCAAAGAGATACAAATGGAAAAGGAAGAAGTCAAGGTATCACTATTTGCAGATGATATAATAATATACCTAAGCAATCCCCAAAATTCTACCAGTGAAATCCTACACCTGATAAACAACTTCCTCAAAGTGGCTGGATATAAAAATTACTCAAACAAACCAGTAGCCTTTCTCTAAAGAAAGGATAATTGTGCTGAGAGAGAAATTTGGGAAACAATACCCTCCACAATAGTCATAAATAGTATAAAATACCTTGGCTTAACTCTTAAAATCTGTATGAAAATAACTTCAAGTCTCTGAAGAAAGAAATCGAAGAAGACTTCAGAAGACAGAAAGATCATCCATGATCATGGATTGGTAGAATTAACATAGTAAAAATAGATACCTTACCAAAAGCAGTCTACAGATTCAATGCAATCCTTATTGAAATTCCCACTCAATTTTCACAGAGATAGAAAGAGAAGTTTTCAACTTCATCTGGAATAACAAAATTTCCAAGATAGCAAAAACTATTCCCAACAATATAAGAACTTCTGGAGGAATCAAAATCCCTGACCTCAAGCTGTAAGACAGAGGAATAGTGATAAAAACTGCATGATATTGGTACAGAGACAGATAGGTAGATCAAAGGAATAGAATTGAAGATCCAGAAATATACTCACACATCTATGCTCACTTGATCTTTGAAAAAGAAGCCAAAACCATACAATGAAAAGAAAAAAAGAGGACAACATTTTCAACAAATGGTGCTGGCTCAACTGGTGATTGGCATGTAGAAGAATGCAAATTGATCTATTTTTATCTCCTTGTCCAAAGCTCAAGTCCAAGAGGATCAAGGACCTCCACCTAAAACCAGATATGCTGAATCTGACAGAAGAAGAGAAGTGGGAAAGAGCTTTGAACATATTGGCACAGGGAAAAATTTCCTGAACAGAACACCAATGGCTCAGGCTCCAAGATCAACAATTGAGAAATGGGACCTCAAGAAACTGAAAAGCTTCTGTAAGGCAAAGGACATTGCCAATAGGACAAAATGGTGACCTACAGATTGGGAAAAGATCTTTACCAACCCTACATCTGATAGAGGGCTAATATCTAGAATATACAAAGAAATCAAGAGGTTAGACTCCAGAAAACCAAAAATAACCCTATTAAAATGTGAGTACACATCTAAACAAAGAATTCTCAACTGATGAATCTCAAATGGCTAAGAAGGACTCAAAGAAATGTTCAACATCCTTAGACATCAGGTAAATGCAAATCAAAACAACCCTGAGATTCCACATTACACCAATCAGAATGGCTAAGACAAAAAACTCAGGACAGCAGATGCTGAGGAGGATGTGTAGAAAGAGGAACACTCTTCCATTGCTCATGGGATTTCAAGCTGGTACAACCATTGTCTAAATCAATCTTGCAGTACCTTAGAAAATTGGAAAAAAATCTACCCGAAGACCCAGTTATACCACTACTAGGCATATACCCAAAAGGTGCTCCAACAGATAACAAGGACACATGCTCCACTATGTTCAAAACAGCCTTATTTGTAATAGGTGGAAACAACAGAGAAGTCTTTCAATGAAAGATGGATACAGAAAATATGGTACACTTACACAATAAAATATTTCTCAGCTACTAAAAATGATGATTTCATGAATTTTGTAGGCAAATGGATGGAACTCAAAAATATCATCCTGAGTGTGGTAACCCAAACCCAAAAGGACATACATGGTATGTACTCACTGGTAAGTGTATATTAGCCCCAAATCTCAGAATACCCACAATACAACTCACAGATCATATGAAGCTTAACAAGAAGGAAGGCCAGAATGTGAATGCCTCAAACCCACTTAAAAGAGGAAAAAAATAATTACAAGAGGCAGAGGGAGTGAGGGACTGGGTGGGAGAGGAGAGGGGGAGAAAAGAAAGTAGGATTAGGACCAGGTATGGGAAGAGACAAGTCCAGAGGGCCAGGAGAATGAATAGAAATAAGTAGCAGTGGCAGATGGAGAACTTGAGGAACCACTTGAAAGTCTCATATGTTAGGGATGCTAGAGGCTCCCATGACCCAGTGGGGATGACATTAGCCAAAATACCCAATAGCAGGGAGATAGAATGTGAAGAGACCACCTCCAATAGATAGACATGGCTCCCAGTGGATGGATGGATCCACTCACCCATGTCAAAATTTTTAACCCAGAATTTTCCCTGTCTAAAGGAAATGCATGGACAAAAATGAAGCAGAGACTGAGGGAAAGGCCATCAAGAAAACACTCCACCATGAGATCCTTGCCATCCACAGACACCAAACCCCAACACTATTGCTGATGCCAAGATGTGCTTGGAGACAGGAGCCTGGTATGGTATGGCTCTCCTCTGAGAAGCTCTGCCAGCACCTGACCAAGACAGATGCAGATACTCATAGCCAACCATTTCACTGAGCCCGGGGACCCCAATTGAAGAGTTAGGGGAAGGACTAAAGGAGCTGGAGGGCATTGCAACCCCATAGGAAGAACTATAAAATCAACTAACCAGACCCCTCAGAGCTCCCAGGGTCTAAAGCACCAACCAAAGAATATACATGGGCAGGTCCATGGCTCTGGCTATATATATAGCAAGGACTGCCTTATCTGGCATCAGTGGCTGGGAGAAGGCACTTGGTCCTGTGGAGGCTTGATACCCCAGAGAAGGGGGATGCTGTGGGGATGAGGCAGGGATGGGTTGAGGAGCACCCTCTTAGAGGTAAAGGGGAGGGGGATGTATTGAGGGTTTGAGGAGGGGAGATTGGGAAGGGGGAAACATTTGAAATGAAACAAATAACATGATTAATAAGAAAATTTAAAAATGTTAGAAAACAATAAAGACCATGCTGGATTTTAACTGGGCCTGGGTATCATTCTGGAATACAATGATGGTCTTTTGTGCTAATTTATACTACCCTTAGTGAATTAAAAAATTTAATGATATTTTAATTGCAGATACATTTTGTACATGGTAGCAGGTTTTTAGAAAGATACTCTCATACAAACATATGAGAAACTTGGTGCATATCCACTATGTGTGTGTGTGTGTGTGTGTGTGTGTGAACATATATCTTCTAATCACAAGCTGGTGAGATTAGGCTAAAATAGACAAAGGCCGAGACATAAAGAGTGTAACTTCAAACCTCTTACTTTAAGAAATTTCATGCCCATGGTCCTCTTTAAGGAAAATCAATAGCATCTACAGTTGAAGCCTGCCATTCTTAACTAAGTATTACAGTCACGACATAACATGTTGTGACAAGCTGTGGCATGTGGGTTTGCTGACTCACAAGTCAAGTAAGAAAAGGAGTCTCCTAAGCCTGTTAAGAACTCATTCAGCCCCGGAAGTCCTTTAGGGTCTGGAAGTTTCTCTGAGTTGTTAGTATAATCCACTAGATCTATTGTCTAAGAACCTCAGCTTGTATCAGTACTTATCAAAACAACGTAACTGTTCAGCAATAGAATTAAAACATTTCTCAAAACACAGCTTTCCAAGGAGAATTTGATGATTTAAGAAGAAATCTGTAGGAGATTTTTTAATATTGAAAACAGGACTTCATTCTTCTTTTCTTTTTTTCTATAACAAGAAGTTTATTGATAAAACTTTCAGGAAAGGAGGAAAGCTTTCACATCATTCTCCATAATAGTAAATAGCATAGGTGTTGTGTCATTAAAAAAAAATAAAGCAAAAGAGAATCATTATTTTCTGATAACTATAATTGTTATTTTTAAGAGAGCTCCCAGGGGTCCAGGTTAGTTAACTCTGTTGGTCTTCTTGTGGAGTTCCTTTCCAATTCAATGTCTCCAATCTTTGTCCCCCAACTCTTCCATAACAGTTCCTGACCTTTATCCAGTGTTTGGCTGTGGATGTCTGCATCTGTTTCAGTCTGCTCCTGGCTAGAGCCTCTCAGAGGATAGTTATGCTGGGCTCCTGTCTGAAAGTATAGCAGAGTATCATTAATAGTGTCAGGGATTGGTGCTTGTCTATAAAATGGGTGTCAAATTGGGCTGGCTATTGATTGGCCAATCATGCAGTCTCTGCTCCAACTTTGTCCTTGCATTTCTTGTAGACAGACAGAACAAGTTTTTGGTGGAAAGATTTGTGGGTGGGTTGGTATCCTTTTCCCTTCACTGGTGGACAGGACTGTATTCTAAGGTGCTTTTTATAAAAAGTGAATTGGTCCAAGAGCCTAATAAATACACCTTCATCTAATGGGAAGAAGGAGGCACAGACTGACCAGATGACCTGACCCATCCTCTATCCTGTAATACTATGTGTAAAATTCATACCCACAAGTAAAGATTTATGGAGTCCTTGTCACTTGACAAAATAACTCAATATAGGATAGTTTATTAAACAACTGTACTCTGTGAGTGCATTTATAATGTGATTTAATTCATGATAGTATTTAAATTCAACTTTTTAGTAATATAAATATTACATAAAATTAAATATACATAATTAAATGGTAATTTTCTTTAGAGCTAGTTACATACGGATATACATATGTACAGAAAAGTGGAAATGGCAATATTTATGTTATTATTCATCAATAAAGTAGTCTATGAAATCCTTAATTTATGTGAGTGTAAATTATATTACTTATTGCTGTAGAACAAATAGCTGCTATTTTTCTTTGTAAAAAAAATAATAATTTTTTATTTACAACAGTATCATTTGCATTGATTTTAGAATATTGAATAGTGAAAATAGAGTTATCTGTTACTCTTAATGGCAATCTTTGATCTTCTCTATCTACTGAAGATAAAATGACTTTTGTTGTTGTCCTTTGAATTGATTAGTTGTAGACATTTTATTTTTGCACTTACATTGGTTATGTATAGCAGAATAGTGTTTTAATTTGTGCAAGGTTTTTATCTTTCTTTCATGTGTGTGGTGTGCACATGTCTGTGTCCATGTTCACAGGACTATGGGAATATATGTGTGTGGAAACTAAACTGACTTGAGAAGCCTTTGTCCATCACTCTTCATGTTATTCCCTGAGTCATGGTCTTTCAGTTGAACCCAGCACTCACAAGTAAGGCTAACCACCTACCACAGGGAGTTCTTTTTCTGCCTTGTAAGCACTGGTATTATAGGCTGCCTTGCAATGCCCATCTGGCATTTAAGTGGACTCTGGGAAACCAACTCTTTAAACATAGAGTGATCTCCCAAACCCATATGAAAATTTGGATAATTTTAAAATTAAAAATACATTTATTTATGGTGGCTGTGGGGAGCTAACTTTCTACTTGCCAGAATCAGTTTCTCCTTCTGCTCCTTTGGTTTCAAGGATCAAACTCAAGTGCTCTGATTTGGCAGCAAGCACCTTTACCTGCTGAGCCATCTCACTGGTCCACTTATTCTAATAGTACAATACAAAGCTGTTTAGGTTTCTGTTGCTGAGATCAACACAAGGACCAGAAACAACTTGGGGAGAAAGGGGCTTATTTCATCTTAAAACTCCCAGGTCAACCTCCATCAGTGAGGGGAATCAGGACAAGAACTCAAGATAGGAACTGGGAATCAGTAATTAAAGCAGACTGTAGAGAAACAGTGCTTACTAGCTTGCTTTCTGTAGGTTGCTCAGTCACTTTTCTTATTCAGCCCTGGGCAACCTGCCTTGGGATGTCCCTACCACAGTGGGCTTGGCCCTCTGACATCAATTACTAAGGAAGAAAGACCCCACACATGAACCCATGGGACAATCTTATAGAGGCAGTTCTTAAATTCAGGTTGCCTTTTCCCCATGACTCATATGTTAAATTGACAAAAGCTAACCAGCAAAAGTACCAAATATATTTCCTATAAGCTAACTTTTGCCATTGAACACTGTATTCTGATAATTTGTTCATGCCACTTACACAAATAGGTCACACCTGAGTCTATCATATGCATTATTTTTCTCTGCACTCTGATGAATGAGTCTTGCTAGGACACAACCAGCACAGATCTTGTTCACAGATCTATGTGCCATCCCATTTTAAGTAAAAAGAGCTTCACTCCTAGGTCCAAGGGAATCCTATGCTGTAGGTTAGCAGGACTAAAACACCTTCCTTGTCAAAACAGCTTTGAGAACCATTTTACAGCTCTTTCCTCCCATCCTCATTTCACAATGGTGGACTTCCTGTTGGGTGCATGCTTGATCCATTTCTTAGCTCATAACCAGGCAGGCTCAATGTGTTTTCAGTGTTTATCATTATGAATTTCCTGTGCTGTGAATAATCTGTCCACTCCTCGGTGGGGTCAGGGACTCTTTTGCATGGATTTTAAAGAGCTTTCAACTATATTTGATTTTTAGCTCCTTTCAGCTATAAGTAATAAAATGAACTCTACTTATAACTTCCTGCGAAACTTGGTTTTAGTTGAGAGATTTTTTTTCATGTTTTTCGTTTTGCTTACATTCTCTTTCATTAAAAAAGTCCTTTTCATGTAGCATTTTACTACTCTTTTTGAAAGCTTTTATTGATTCTTTGTGATTTTTATATCATACTCCCCAGTCCCACTCATCTCCACGTCCCCTTGTATCTGCCTCTACCCAAGCAACCTCCCCAACAAAAGAAAATAAACACACACACACACACCACCACCACCACCACCACCACCGACAACAACAACAGCAACAAACAAAAAACCTAAAGCATAGAAAACATCTCATCATCCAAGCTGTATTGTATCAGTGTGTCCCACAGTACATCCTTCTGTCCACACATCTTCACTTGCAAGTGTTCATTACAAATGAGGTTATGACAGAAGGAGAGCTTGGCCTTCCCCTCACTTGGTAGCTAGAGCAGGTCTCTGGCTTCTGTGACACCATCAATCTTAGATCTTCACCAGGACTCCTAGTTATCTTGTTGTTGTCCTGTGTTGTGGGAGACCCTGCAACTTTGGATCACACACTCTTAACAATTCATAGATGCAGATTTTGGGGTGGGAAAACTCAAAACCCTGGATCTGGGCCTGAGTGATAGCTGAGCTGGTCAGCCTGCAGCTCTCCCCAATCTACATCACCAGTGTGAGCTTAAGGTCAGCTTACCTGCATCCACACCCCCAGAGCCAGCTCTATTTGTGCTGCCTGGTTGAGGTACCTGCCACAGACTCAAAGAAGCTGGGACAGCTCTTCACTCTCATGACCTCAGGGCTGGCTCACTGGTGCCTTTGCCATCAGAGCCAATTCCACTGTATTGCTCCATCAAGATGCAGGGCCTGCTCTACTTACCAAGAGAGGGGAAGACCCAGCTCTCCTGTTGTCATAATCTCAGGGCCAGCTCTCCTAACTGCCTCCAGAGGCAAGGGACAAGGGGGAAGAAGGCATCACCCCTATTCCTGTGGCACCTCAGAGCAGACAAATGGTAAGCCCAGCTCTTCCTCCTTCTAGCCCTTGGAGTTGGCTCACTCTCACTCTTACCCTCCACTCCCACTCCCAGCTACAACCAGGCTTGGCTCTACTGTGCTTTCCAGGTGAGGTGCAGGATCTGCTCTACCAAGAGCTATAGCCAGTGAGGCTCAGGGCCAGCTCACTTGCTCTCATGACCTCAGGGCCAGCTTTACTGACTGCTTCGGGTGGCTGGATCACTCATGCCCCCTCTACCAGGGTCAGCTCTGCTGTGCAGCTCAGGCAACATGCAGAGGTGCAAGAGCTGTGGCTGGTGAGGGACAGGGCCAATTCTGTACAGCCCTTGAACATGTAAATAGTCTCAGGCCTCTGCCCAGATCAGGGATGTCCACATGGTCTCTAATGGTGATATGAACCATGGACATGGACAAAGAACCCTCCCACTGCATAACCCTCAGTGACAGCAGAAGCTATGGCCTCAGGTGAAAGTCCACCCACTCACAAGAAACTATTCCTCTCCACCATCATGTCTCCAGTTCCATCTCTCTTCACAATGCTCAAACTGTCCCACTTCTCTCTCTCCCCTTTTGGGCATTGTAGTGGCTTCTTCTGTAAGTGGGGCATGATACTGGCAGGCCTCTGACTGACCTCATCTGCCAGCACTGCATAGCATGGCAGAAAGAGGGCCTTTAGGTATCTACAGTCCCCTACTCCCTTGTGGCATGGCAGTGGGCAGGTTTCTGGACCACTTTCCTTCCCACACTGAAGCATTGCATGGCTCCAGGCAGGGTTCTGTGTATCCAAGGCCTAGCCATGCCCTAGTGGCTAGCAGGTCTCTGGGCATCCTTCCCACCAGTGCAGTACTTTCAATCTGGGTTATGTGTAAGCAGATCTATCTTATCTCAAGACTCCAAAAACATTTTTCCCAAGTACTCTGAATAAGAATACGATTTTTAAAGAGGTGTTAGAGCTTATTTCTATTTGGGATTTTGTTTTAGTTGTGTAAATCTTAAGAGGTAGATGTTTAAACTTGTCTTTCCTAAGAGAATGTCAATGCGGATAGAAAGATAGTCCATCAGTTCAGAACATATACTGCTTTTGCAGAGTACCTACGTCTGGCAGCTCACAATTAACTCCACCTACAAGGGATCTTATAACTCTTTCTGGCTTCCATAACATCTGTATTCACAGGCACATAACTGCATGCAGATTTATATACATACATGTGATGTAAAAATTAAGAAAATAAATAAAAAAGAAATCAACTGTCTTAACACCATCTTATAGAGTATACATGAAACACACAGTACTTCTATGTCCATTGATCCATGTCTGAAATCCCCATCACTCCCCACGGTTGAGTGCTATGATGCATTCATATCCTTTGCTGAATTGCCACTTTATATATAGTACTTGGATAGACATAGTACCTCATTATTTCCTGTTTTCCAAGAGATCTTTGCTATATTTGTCAACATTCCCTTTCATTTAAACTTAGAATTAGATTTGTAGTACACGTGAAAGACTATAATGGAATTTTGATTGAGAGGAGATTAAATTTATAATTCTGTGGAGGGTAACTGACAGTTTTCAGTGTTGAATTTTCCCAATAACCTAATGTTTCTCTTCCTCACTAGAAGCGGTACCATCACAGTGTTGAGATATATTTGGAGAATATGTGTGTATCTAGAACCTTCAGATACTCTTCATTTTCTTAATTGAACTTCTAATTTCCTATTTCATCATCAACCTCAGCTGAATGTTCAGATATGTTGGTATTGTATGTCTGTATCCATGGTGATGCCCCTCACCTTGTGGCCTGTACAGTCACTATTTCTTTTGAATCAAGCATTTCACAATTGTGTTTATTTTATTCAGAGGACATGGTTTCAGTGATTCACATACATTTTAGCTCCTATTTTCCTTATTATCTAATTGTTGCCTTTATCTTATTCCTATCTCTCTCCTTTGAAGCAATTGTTTGAGTTTTATAATTAATTTCATCATTTTTTAAGCTTTTTATTTTTGTTATTATTATTTTTATTCTTATTAAGCTCATTTATAGAATTCTTTTTCTCTTTTAAACGCATGTCCCTACACTAGCAAATACGCCTTCTTAAATCCTTCCCCACTGTTAATGCAAAGGAACATTCCTTGGTGCTTGTTTTTTGTATATTTTCCTCTGTCTTCGTTTTTATATTAATCAAACTTTCAGACAAATTACAGTATAGTACAACAGGTTGAGCCAAAGATATTAACTAAATTGAACCATATAATTTGTATCACTCTAATTATTCAAATATTTTCTACTGCAAGGTGAGGTCCAAGATCATTTATTTTATTTATTTTGTTTCTTTTTATTAAATTTTATTTAGTTAATTTATTGTGGAAGGGCAGGTCATTAGGTTTGGTGAAAAGTGCCTTTACGTAAACTGAGCCATTTTGCTGGCCCTGTAATGTTTTTTAAAGACTTTAATAAAGAATATTTTCTTTGTCTTTTATGGTTTTGATAGTTTTGAAGAGCAAGACTCTGGAGCAATTTTAAACTGTAGTTTCAGAGAGATAGATTATAAGTCTAAAGCTCCTTCTTAACCTTGAAGTGAATAGTTATTAAGTATCATAAAACTTCACTATTCCTTGATAATATATGATAGGAGGGAGGTTATAAATATGGAAAATCAGAAGACAAGAATGAATGTCCTCTTCAAAAGGACCTGCGAGCAATGACCACTATAGAGTCACTATATACCTAAGCTTGGCATCTAAAAATTATTCTTCCTAAGATGGATCCAGGAGTCCAGAAGGAATATCTACTTCCAGGGCTGTATGGTGCCGAAAATACATGAAATGAGTTGACATTACCTCAAGCTAGAAAATAGTATCTAATAAACGACTCTTCATGGCAAAATGACACAGAGGGCAGCGTGTAGGGGCTCTTGCTGGATATATTTGGAACAAATTTGAGAACAAAATAAAGAATAATTTCAACAGATTACATTCTATTGGAAAAAATAGAATTTAGTAATTGTATAGATATTGAAAGAGATAATGATGGCTTGAGAGAGGTAAGATGCTTACTGAAGATGTTATTTGTCACTAATTTGTACATAGTTCACTTATCTTCTTTTCTTTAATTCAAGAGTTCTTAGGAATTCTAACTTTAAAACTCTAGTTGAGTACATTTGGACATTGAGGTGTTACGGATAGAGAATTTGTGCATATTCCATTTAATCTCTGGCTGTATTAGATGAGATCTTGAATCTATTGACATACCTTGTGGAAAATATGTAATCAATTTTGTGAATATTCCATTCATTTTCAATGTAATGCTCCCATTGAAATATGCATTTTTCTAATTTGAAGTATAAAATTAAGTGCAGCCACACAGTTTTTCTCTTTTTTCCATGCACACCTAAAAGTAAAATGAAAAATTACTTTTCTTACAATATAAGAACCCTAGGGTAAGTGCTCAGTTTATGCTATAATTTAACAACTTTATTAAAGTTTAAGGCTCCATCTATCATTCTGTTTTTCCAGTTTTCATCCCAGAGCCTTCCTCCTGACAACCTTTTGTTCATATGAGACATTACATCTGGTTTTATCAGAGCAGTTGCACCTACTTACAAGTCTCTATCATGATGATGTTTCCTGACTACTGACCTTTCCTCACAAAAGATGGGCACAGAGAAGTTATTGGACACTCACCCGAGTAGCCAGCTGTTCCACCCAGTCATTTGTATATAATTCTGACCTAATTACAGGTGCCAGAGTATATAGGCTGGGGGAGGTTAACTGAGAAGGACTCCATTTATGTGGCTACAGAGGAGCCATCATGCATGCTTTCCACGCTGATGGAAGACGTGAATGAAGAAGACATGAAGACATTTCCATGAAGACATTCCAGTGCATCTGCTTTGTGGCTGAATTTACTAGCAGTAAATTTTTGCCTATGCATTCTAAGACTAAGAAACCCATTGGTTCCCCAAGAAGAAACTTTGATGAACTTGTAATTTTGTCCATGGTTGTAATCATAGGAGAAAGAAATAGATATTATTTACCACGAATTCTCACAACAACCCTGTCTGAAAGACATTTAGAACCCCTAATTGCCACCCGGACATGTGTCAGAAACCAATGCCATGGGAAATGATTGCCACGAGTATGGGTGTGGAACACAGGACAGTGATGATATGTAGAGAGATTACTTGGACAGATACCAACACATAGATGTTGCTTACAGCTTTGACATGAGGTGGATCTCTCAAGAACTGTGTAGATAGTAAATCACCTTGGCCAAGCAAGGATCAATATAAGTTGTAAAGGTTAGTCAAGAAGAGGGAGCATGCAAAAGAGAGACGAGAAACAGCCAAGGAGACAAGAAAGAAAAAGGTTCTGTGAGTCAGAGGAAGAATCAGGGATCAAACATTTTTAGAATTGCAGAATGATAAAACTGAAATCACCAGTGATCCACTGGGTGTCTCCTCCTTTTCTCCCCTGTGGTGACAAATTATGACATGAAGGGTCCCTTTAGACAGGCCTCTCTAAGCATCTTCTGTCATGATGGGTCCTCAGTAAACTGTTGTCAGCTCTCAGTCTGTTCTCTTTCATAATTCCCAGGAAGCATAAGAAAACGTCATCATGTGGCTTGAAGAAGCCAAAGTTCACTCCCAGAGCATGAAAGTGACATTTTTCCCCCAGACTGACCATGTCAACTGGACAGGTATAAATCACACTGCTTTGGGGCTAGCCAGAGGTTGTAATTATTTTGCTATATTCTGTTTTCTTCATATCATATTCAGTTCAACAAAAGCAACAGAAAAAATAAGAAGAAAGGGAAAAAAGAACGGGGGTGGGGAGCCCTTATCCACACAGTTGCAATGAATAGACTTGATTGGGTTCTCACACAGCAGGCAGGTGATGGTCGTTGACTGTCTATTTCAGGATTAAACTTTAGACTGGCCACAGGTGTTTTTCCTTTTTTGGCTCTGCGGCCCTGCCATCATTAAGTTTGCCTGAGGCAGCAGACAGCTTCTGGAGACCAAAAGCTGGGGGGAGGCAGGGTGCGGAGACAATCCAGCTGACATTTTAAGCAGGAAATGCAACCATCTGAATGTAAAGGAGATAAACCCCGTCTTTACACAGACTGTTCACTCTGGGGAAATTGAGGTAAAGCGGAACAGAATTTGGAGCAGGGAAATGACTGGAGCAAGCATCTTTGAGATCACCCTGGCTCTCCCCGCTTCATTGTTGATGACCCCTTCTCAGTATCTAGAAATTGTGAAAAAGTGAAGGTACCACTCATGAGGGATGCTTTTTTCTTTATCAAATTTAACACTTATTTAAAAATATTGACTTTGCAAAACAACATAAATAGAAAAGAAGAACTAGCATACAATGACCTACCTCACAAGGTTCAGTCTTCTATCCACTAATACATTTCTAAGATGCTGAAGAGGAGAAAACGCTTTCTATTCTCCAGATCTGAGCCCCCAGGAGCTGCTCATCTAATACTTGTTGCTCTGAATTCCTTTCATGAGGGGACAAAGCTTAAAATAAAAATATAAGCTTGATTTACAGAGTCTCCAGGAAAATAAATGTGTGATTTTTAAATTTACTTTAAAATATCAATGAACAGGGTCATGTTTTCACAGTAAAGCTGTCACTGGGGCTGGAGAGAAGCAAATGAACTAGGGAGGTCCTAATGTGCACACAGCATTCTTAGGATGTTTATGAGCATACCAGCTCTACCCTGTGGTAACTGAAGACTGGATGCAGATTTTATTTCTGCATATGAAGGATCATAACTAGAGGAGGCAAATTATGTAAAATAAAATGAATACCATTGCTTATATAATTTCTAAACATAGCTTAAAAGTACATAGACTTTTTTAAAATGAAGATCTTGCAAAAATTAATCATTTCATTTGTTTGTCTTTCTTTTAGAATACAGTGCCTATACAATTTCCTAGTTACTAAAAACTGATTTGTAGGGTATGGGGTGGGAATAATTCTTAAGAGTCGTGAGAGCATATTATTTAAGGTGATCTTAAAACCTCAGGAGAGCCCAGACATTTATTTTGTCATCAAAGTGTATTTTTAAGAAAAATCAGAAAAACATTATGCACTGTGACAAATCCATAGTTAAAGCGAGGGAAACAGTGTCTTAGAATAGAATGCTTCTTTTCAAAGAGCAGCCCAGCAAACACAGCATTGCCAAAGTTAGAGCAGAGAGATTTGTCTTCCGGGTCCCTGTTATAGTCTGCTGGAAGGTCCCGTCTTAGTTATCACACAAAACTATCCATGTAGCCACGGAGAAAAAACGATTTATTTTTCATTAAGAGAGCCACAGACGTTCTGGCAGCCATTTAAAGATTACTACTGTCTGCTGTTGCTTTGGCTTCAACCTCCATCACAGCCCCAGTGGGGAAGCCATTTCTAAACATACTTACTCCTCTAAGAGAAGGAGGTAGCATCTATTTGAAAGCCTGTTTATGTGTGTCAGGGAGATCCTCTCAGGGGTCCTTAGAAATATAAATTGAGTGTTGTCTGCACCGACAACTCTATGGGTCTTACCCATTTGAAATCTGGGATGGGTTTCCTCAAGCTAGAGTTACTTAAGGCTGCCCTAAGGGAAGCCTGCCTGTTGATAGGTTGGAGATGTTTTAGACAGGTCTAGACTTGCATGTAAATCACTGCTCAGAGGAGCTATGATGACTGTTGTTCACTCTGAGTTTCATCCCAGAATGTGTGTGCTTAGTGACTGGATAGTGGAGAAGGATCAGATGGATCAAGTTGTCTTTTGAGTTGGCATCTGAACAGGCTTTAGCCTACTGGGAAGTGAGCTCTTTTCTTGATGTTTATCTCTATGATTCTGTCAAGGATAGAATAAGACAGGTACTTTTCTTTTTAATTCCAAAAATCAAGTGCTTTTACAAATCATAGACTTATAAAATCCAATCCTCTTAGAGTTAGTTAATAATAGAATTAAAGTAAAAGAACCCATGGTTACAAATCAACTGTCCTGTGTTGTTGCTAACACAGTACTAAGAATTCCAAAGATGTATTTCTATTCCTCTTGTCCATTAGCAGTTTGACAGAAGGATGATCTTCAAAATACTGAGTTGCCAAGACTAAGAGAATAAAGTTTGCATGTAATGGACTCATCTGACCATGATCATTCAATAAGCCAGACTGAAGCCTATGCTGTTCAGAGAAGAATGTGACCCTCTGGCGGGACAGGGAATGGGGGACCCAATAACACAACTTACATCTGAGGACTCAGCCTTTACCAGGGAAGACAGGAGCCATCCTGATATGTAGTTATCAGTACTTATCTTAGGAGAAGGTCAGAACAGAATTGAGGAAGTAGAAACAGGAGCCATCGATGCCACTGGCAGTTAGGGAATGATTATAAGAGGTGAGATAAAATGTGGGTCTTCAAAGGTGGAGGAATTTGAATACGTAGAGACTTGAGAACCCAAGAATGACGGCGCCAACGATTTACAGAGCTGAATGGGAAGGTGACCATGCTTTGAAAACAGAGAAGTTAATTTAGATTGTATTTTTATTCAGTTTATAACTTGAGTTGTTTAGATAATGTGTCTGTTTTCAGGAATGCTTTCCAGCACTTGACATGCAAGGTTAATTAGTGCGGTGGCAGAAGAGTTATGGAAAGCCCAATCAATGATGCTAAAGTCAGTTCAGCTGCAAACTTTTTTTAGAAGTAAGTTTGTTGGTTAAGTGTAACACTGCATTGTCTGGCTTTTGTTTTTTTAAAGTCTTTGGGTTTTTGGATTGCACCGCCAACATGCATTCATACATTGCAGAAATTTTGCTTGTTGCTCTTTCATGTCCAATGGATTCTGTTAAGAATAACTTGTCAGACATAATAGAATATTTTCTAAAAAATTACATGTATTTATTTATCCCCTTGTGGAAGGCATGCATGCCTCAGCATGAGTTTGGTAGTCAGGGGACAACTTGTGGAAGTAGGATCCCTCTTTTCATTACTTGGTTCCCACGGATCAAACTTGGGGCATTAGGTTTGCAGACATGTGCCTTTATCTGCTAAGCCACCTTGCTGGCCTATCACAGAGGCATCTTTAACCTATTTGCTCCTCCCACCCTATCCCGCCCCTGCTCAAAAGGGTGCTCTCAAATAACAGTGTTGGCTGGCAGAGAAAGTGAGAAATGATAAACAATTACAGAAATATATTTTTAAATTGCTGTTTTGCTGTGAGCCATATGTGAATGCGTTAGTTCTAGCTTCCCTCCCAGTGACTCACAGTTGGTCTCAGAGCCTGCCTCTTCTGAAGGAGCTAGATGCTTATGTGCTTGCCCAGCTTAGCTTTCATGGTGAGTGGAAAGGGGCAGGCAGATAATGCCCTAGAAGTGCTACCAGAGTGGCAGCATAACCACTGTGCTTCCTAACCACATCTCAGGTCAACCCATACAATTCTTTTGTTGTTGTTGTTGTTGTTGTTGTTGTTGTTGTTGCAGACTCTACTTCAACCCATTTTTCCCCATTTTGTGTCTGTGGCCACTGTGATTCTTGGCGTTGTCTTAAACTCTAATAATGCTGACACCCTACAATTTCTTCTTTCATTTTTTTTCAGTATCATTTTTATAGTATCCTATAAACTACCTCATTAATCAGATAGTGTAAAATCCAATTAGAGACATTAGAATCCAGAAATACAAGTGTTAAGGAATGTATTTCTTGATTGACAAGGAAGCCAAATAGACCATCTATTTAGAATCTTAGCAACAATTAGCTGCCTTAGTTTCATTTATTGTGACATAAAAAATCTGGTTTATTGAGAGCTCTATTGAAGAAGATTTCTCTGATATGCACCATGAGAAAATATCTTCAAACTAAAATGATTGTTTCGCTGTAATAAATTGAACCATATGTACACTGTGTTATTCAATCTTTTTTTTCTTCAAGGCATAAATTGATATTAAAGAACGTTTAAGTCATAACACATGGTTATCCAGGCATGAACGAGGCAATAACCCATATAAGTTGCCAAGGTGAAGCCAAAGCATTTATTAGAGGTTTGTGTTGTTTTTGAAAAGTGCATGGTTGGATAAACACGGATTAGTGCTATTATGCTGCTACGATGACTCAAGTGTGTTTTCCCAGTGTCAGTAATTTTTATGTTTAAAAATCACTGGTGCAGTATATTAGCTATAATTTATGTTTATCATCTTGTGTACTCTAATAGGTTTCAACAAACCATTTAACACTTCAGCTTGTGCATATACATTACTTAATAGGTATTTATCTTAAAAAAAGAGATACTTAACGGGACTTTCAAAGCTTTCAACTGCGTGCTAGGAGAGAATGTGCAGTGTGTCACATTAACTTTCTTTCTCCTGTTTGCAGTTAACTTTGAACAGCCTGGCTAACTTGTGTCTTTGTTTGATGCACCTCAGAAGAGCACAAGAAGAGGAGAGTCTGCTAACGTCCTTGTCAGCCTCACCGAGTGTCCGCCCGTCACACTTCCTAATGGTGAGGCTGGAGTATATAGCCAGCACAGCTGAAAACAGGACAGACTCACTGATCAGTTGCCACATTGGGGTGCCCTTTCAGAAAGGATTGGTGGACTTCCTAGCATAGCTGTGTGACTGTAGCTGTTCATGGCTGGTATGAGCTGGATTCTGCCTTAGGCGAGGATCTGAGAGGACTCTAGGGGTGAAAATATGAGGGGAGGGAGGCTTGGAGATGGGTCACTTGGGATTTCCAGCCACAAGAGGTTTGCTGCAGCCACACGAGAGTGGGGCTTCATTTATCACAGCACTATTGATTCTTCCACATAGTGCTATGCTTATTGTTTTTGCTGCAATGATGACCTATTTCTCTTTTGGATATTGTAGGTAGATGAATTACCAGAGTTTAGTCTCCCCATAAAGGAGATTGATCCATATTTAAAATGTACCAAGAGTTGACATTATGATAAGTTTTGTCTTTTCTGTTTTCTCCCACCAGTTACCTATGTTTTAGCTCTGACAGGCATGATAGATATGGATTTGGAGCAGAAATACGTGTGAATCTCTGCTTACTACTCAAACAAATGGTGCCACTTTTTCCATTTGTGAGGAGGCTGCATGAGAGTTTGTTTGGAATCCTGAAATTATTAATGTACTGATCTACTCAGTGTTAAATTTTTGGAATTCTCTGGAGTCAATCAAGCACACCAGTTGGCTGAATTAGCACAGAAAGGATTATTATTTTCCAGAGACAAGCTGGCCAGCATAGCTTATGTAGTGCTAGGCTCTGCCATTTCTCTGATTAAACATTTGTCCTTATACACACAGGTAAGTGTAATCTTCACCCACCCTCAAGGAAACTTCTCTTTGCAATAGACAGACCACTACTGACATCCAGAACAAATAAAAATGCAGAATTGTGGAAGCCAGCCCCAGTGGATGCCCCTGCAAAACATGTCCACACCTAAGGCTCAGAGAACATTGCAGAAAAGGAGCCATAGGGACCGTAAGAGCTAGAGGATCAAGGAGGTTTCTGGGAAATTGTGTCTTCTAGTAATGTCAGAGGCTACATCCATGAAACCTCACCAATGAGGTTTTATCACTATCTAAATGTGATCTTAATAAGAATCAGAAACTGAATGGAGAAAAGACTGAGCTCTACACAAAGAACTATAGGCAAGTGAGGAGGTAGTCTTACCAAGGAAAGAACACACCAATTGGTTATCCAGTGCCCAATGGTCAGCAGCTCTGAAAACATACATACAGATAACAGTATACAACTGAAAATTTTATATATAGGAACAAATCTATCTGTTTATATGCATATGATAATATATGCCAATTTAACTTTATGGTCTTTTTGATAATTAGCAACCTCTGTCAACTGGACCAAAAATGTTTATTAAACATTTCAAACTTTCCTACTTTTAGGACACTCTTTAAACTTCATGTAAAAATATCATAGCTGATTCATATGAAAATGAATATGATTGTGTTCTTCGTGAAAAGAATTAGAAAGAAAAGCTCATTAGCATTATGCACAAACATCACAGCTTCAAAAGAATCAAGAAGGATAGCCATCTATGCTCATGCTTCCAATGGAACGTTTTAGGATAATTAAGGATGGACCTTATGTCTGAGCTGTCTTATAGAGTATTCAATAACCACATATACTAACCAGTGCTTCATTATTTGATTAGTGAAACTGAAGAAACACTTTATTTTCTTGATTTTTAGTTTTTCCTGAGACAAGATCTCATATAGTCCAGGCTGGCCTTGAATGTTCTATGTAACTAAGGATGGCCTTGGTTTCTGATCTTCCCCCCATTCACCTCCAAAACGCTGGGATTACAGATGTACATCATGACTTATAGATCACAAAGTTTAATATATTTGATTTTAATGGTAATAGTTACATGTGGCTAGTGACTACTTTGTTGGATATTTAAGAACTGTTTACCTGTGGGAGACCAAAGAATAGAGCTGGTTGAAACAGGGAGGTGTCATAACTGCCCTCTTTCAGTAATGATTTTGGGGAAGATCAGAAAGTGTGAGAATAAAGCCAGGGGAGCCATAGAGATTTTGAAATCTGAAAAGTAAACATGCTCTGAAAGTATAAAGTTATTTACAAATGAAAATTAATGCCAACATAGCAGTGATGGGGCTATATTATACACAACTGAAAACAAGATCTATTTTGAAAGCTTATATTTAAAAAATGGACCATATAGCTACTAATGAAGTACTTAAGTGCTTAGATATCACCAAGGAAATTTTTAAAGAAAAATTTTGAAAAAAAAAAAAAAAGAAAAATTTTGATTAAAAAACTTTATATATATGTGTATCTGTGTATAGAGGTGGGTGTGTGTGCACATAGATGTGTGCACAGAAAGTCCTCTTAACCTCTGATCCACCTCTAGGTTCAATGGTTTTCTTCTTTACTATTTTTCTTTAAGACATATTAGAATATGCACATATATTTATATGAAAACAAATTACATGGAAGAATGCTGATGGGATACCTACACTGCTCTCAGCTTAGGAATTGGCACTCATCTTTGTTTATACAAGTGAGAATTCTGCTTGCTTTTTTTTTCATTACCAATGTGCCCCATCATCTCAGTCACAGCCTCATCTAGACTCAGATGTGTGGCCTGGTATTTCATAACTTACAGTGCCTGCTTCTTCCTCCCTGAAGTCAACCCTATTCATAGTACCAAGGTCCTATTGCTCCTCACTTGAAGAATGTGTTCTTTAGTGTCTGTGGCATGAATGTATATGATAACCTACAGTCTTATTTTGAAATTCTAACCATCAATATGAAGGTTTTTGGAGGTAAAGCCCAAAATTAAATTAATCACAAAATTAAATTAATCACAAAAGTGGAGTCCTCGAAATTGAATTTTTGCCTTTTAAAGTATATAAGATATCTGCATCTCCTCTCTTCCTTTATTTTTCTTTGTCTCTCTTTCCTCTATCCTCTCTCCTTCAGGTGCCAGTATCTGCCATGAAAATATAACTGTTTATAGAGCGGGAGAAGAAGGATCCTCAGCAGATATTAGGTCTGTCAGAACTTTGACCTTGAACTTTGAGCTTCTGTATCTATAAAAAAATGAATGTTCGGTTTTACTCACCCTATATATCAAATCCTATTTTAGCAGAGCAAACTGGTTAAGACAAAGGGCCTCTTGACATAAACATTGCTCATCTGCAGCACAAAATACATGCATCTTTGCATGTACCGGTTCTTGTCTGTCAAATATCAAAAGACACTATCTTCCATCTTCATCTTTAGCCCTAACAGAGCTGTGGTACCTTCTTTGCTGGCTCTTCATCTTTGTACGCATTGTTCTGATGACTTCCTCTTCATTTGATTCATCCTTCAGCATGCACCTTGAAGTCACTTCCTCTGCAAATCTCTCCCCACAACAGCTCCCTGAAAAAGATGCAGATGCTCTTTATTCACCACCCTGCCCCCGACCCCATCATCAGTGTGATGCTGAATTCTTATTTTCTATTTAATTTTTTCCAAAGTGTAAGGAAGATCCACTTTTACTCTTTATATCCCAACTACCCACAGTGACTAGTACCCAGGAAGCATTGACTTCCTTCAAGTCTGTTGATGGAGTGCTCACACATGTATTTCTCTTGCCTGGCTCTGTCTGAGGTAGTTTAAGTGGCCATGGTTCTGCTTTGACATGTAAATACCTGTCAAAAATATCCAATAGTGATGTCTTCAATCTGGGGGAAATTACTCATTTAACTATTAACTAAAATATATATTAATTAAATAATTTTAGCATATTATTAGAGAAGATTCTTTTACTATCACTAACTCCATAATCTCAAAATAATAGACAGGATTGAGGAACATTAATTTAAACAAATATTATTGCTACTTTAGTATTTTGAATAGTTGCTCTACTTTTTAGCATTTTAAAATACTGTAGACTATATTCTTGTTCTATGTATGTATTTATTCAGTTTCATGTGTATGACTTTTTCTTTTTCTTATTAAGCACTTCCAACCTTGTGTTGGCCTTGAGTATTAAAGAAAGAACATCAAGATATTAACTTGATTTAAATGCAAAACTCTATCCTAAGTGAGAAAGTCAACATCCTCTAGACCTAATTTTAATGTTGGTGTACCTTTGGTCACTACAGTTTACCTCCCTTTATCTCCATATCTTTAAGCCAAAGTGAACAGACACAATTATGCTGTTTTAAGGCCTTTTTAGCTCTAAACTCAGGACTTCCTTACATTTGACAAAATAAAAAATATGTATAACTAACTAGCCTTTCATATCTATGTATTCCCAGGGTTTCATGGGAATCCTCTCATAGTAACATTAGCCAACCACCTTCATATCATCTTATGAGGTCCTAAGAAAGGGAAGCGACAAGGCAGGACATTTGGTGATGACTGGAGGGATGGGGTATTGACAATTCTATTTTAAGAATGTTACACTAGAATTTATATTCAGCAAAGTTTAACTCAACTCCTTCTTTATTTCATTCCTTTATTTATTTATTTATTTATTTATTTATTCTCTTATAACTCAGGAAAAAATAATGCAACAATTAATAAAACCCAATGTTTGCTCCACCCTTCCCCAGTAAAGCAAAGCAATGATTGAGATAAATGAGCAAGCCCAGAATAACTCACCTGGAAAGGATAATGAGAGAAAGTAAGGATTGAAGATGGGATTGCTCTAGCAAGATGGAGGGCCTCACAGAGGTTAGTGGTCCTGTGGTGGGGAGAGGGTATAGCCAAGTCTACAAGACAGACAGAGGTTTGGGGATGTGACAGAGTATGTGGTTTATTAGAATCTAAGAGGAAACATGACCTCAGAGGATGTTATTTTATTGTATTATTTCTGTGACTCAGTAGACCTAGATCCAATAGTCATGTTAGCACAGCTTTGCAGATAATATCTGCAAATCCTGATGACTGACTGACTGGCTGTAAATTCTGGCCCTCTTACCTTTCATGACCTTGGTCCTAGGTATATTTCTATTGATCACTTTCCTCAATGATAAAAGGGGTGAAAATATTGCAAATCTCACAGGGGTGGTTCAGAGAATGAGTTATCTAACACACTTAGAGAACTTGGCTTATAAGAAATGCTAGTGCATGTTTACCTATATGATTGATGGATCTAATGCCAATTGTAATCGACAGCCCTTCTTTCCAGTGGGAGGATCTCTCTCTCCTCACTCAAGTAATGTGACTATTATGTCATATTTGTGTGTCATATTGTTTAAAAATAAAGTTCTGGTGTTTAACATGCAAATAGAATAATGAATTCTCATTCACTGTCAGAGAGGCAAGTGTCAACAGCTCCCTTATTTATGTACTGGATCAATTATAGAACAAGGATAACATGATAATGACCAGAAGGCCTGTGATCCCTTTATTGATATATGTGGAGAAACTTGGAAACTTGGCTTGCAGTCTTCTAAAAATGGAGAGTGCTTTTTATGCAATAATATGTTTAAGATACAAACAAAATTTCTACCTTAGATGATAAGAAATGTGAGGTTCAAGTTCCCAAGAGAAGTATCTTGCCAAACCTTATAAGTAGCACAGTCTCTGAATTCCTTAAAAGCCAAAGAAGCCAGTTAGCTGAAGAAAATGTGGAAGGGGTTGACACAAAGGATTTCAGAACATTGCTAATATGAAGCAATCTCTTGAGCACTGCCATAAATGACCATGACCTCTTATGTCAACTAAAGGAACATTTAAACCAGATAACAAAGCATTATAAATATATAAACTTATAATTAATATTTTATTATAATAACAAAAATCTATAGTAAAAATTCAAATGAATCCTAAATGTCATATTTATAGGCTTAAAAATATTTTCGTAGTCATAGTCCTATATTGTTTTCATGGTCAAATGTTGTTGTACTCATAGTAAAGTACAGAAAATACTACCAATTTATTATACTGTCATTTGAGGTTTGAAAGTCTCTCAAACTGTGAGTCCCCTGAGCAAACAGATATCATCTTTACTTTATTTCTACTTTCTTCCTGTCTTTATTTCTATTGGTTTATTTATTTATTGTCGATAACTTCAAAGTCAGTGTGCCTGGCACTTCATCTTGGAGAGTGGAGGATCAGGTAAGACTATCTTAGATCACTTAAGAAAAGCTATCCTCTAGGATTCATGTCCTACAGGGGCCATGATTGAAAGTGCATCATCAGAACATACAGACATAGTAGAGTATTTCTCCTTGTGGGAATGATGGTGCTTAAAGCTAAGTTACAAAGGAAACCTGAGTCTAAGAGATGCTGGAAAGGGAGCGGGTCTACAATGGAAGAATTGGAATTGTTTCATGGGCATAGATGATGATGTCAGGCTGGGTGTTGTTTAGAGACAAACACTGTTAGCCAACTGCAGTCAGGGAGGGCACTCTCAGTAGTGCAAAGGCCGGCTCCCCAAAAGAATGTAGAGAAACTTCACCCATAAAAGACTTGGGCATAAAATGGAGTCAGTGTTGTCTGAATATATTTCCCACTCGTATCTGAGAGCCAGTTTTGAAAAAAAATCTCAGTTACAGGGAACCTGGCTTGAATGTTTCATGTTCTATAAGTCAGATGAAAATCAAGGAGTCAGACATAAATTCAGAACCTGCTCTGCATCTCCAAGAAAAACAGGGAGGGGCCCGAGACTTGGGGATATTTTTGGTATGTAGCATATTCTTGACTGAGAGGCAGAATAAGAGGTTTTATGTGAACTTAAAGATGGGTTTTAGGACACTGATTTGTAAATATATAGATTAAGTTTCTCAGTAAAGTTAGGTTAGGCACCAAGGATGAAAGCCTCAAATGAGATTGCTGATGCAAAACTGTCTTGCAAAAGAGAAGAGTGTAATTTACTACCATGAATTTACTTCCAGCTCCAACCCTTCGTATTATTATAGGCAATTTCTGAAGGCATTCTAACAGGTAATCAAGAATCTTCAGGTCAATAGCTTTCATGAGCTGTCTCTGAGTTTGGGGTTTGACTCCCCTGATGTCATCTGCTATGTGTCTCAGCTGTGACTTCTGCAGCAATGGTCAGCACATGGGAATCTGGAGCCTCATAAGGAGGTCTACATATGTTTTCGGATAACTTTCAGTGATGAGGCACTGTCTATGTGACATTGGGGGAACTTTCAGTAAGACCACCAGTATCAGTTTCCTCATCTATAAGTAACAGAGATTAATGTGTACCTCCTGATCCAATGTGCCAAATATCACCAGGATGGGAAATTTGTGTTTCTCTGGATTGATGCCTAAACCCTAGGATAACAAACACTCTGTAAAAATCTGTTGAATGAATACGTGTTCCATAAAGAACCTAAACAGTAAAGAAAAATCACTGATCTAATTTCTTGCACTTAGAAGCCTCTGCGCCACATAGAAGCCATCTTTATATGAATTATTATTGAAAATCTATGCATCACGGCATTCCAACTGACTGTCAAATACTGTCGATGAGAACCACCTGCGTGACATAGGGGTGCGGTGGGTGCTATCATACACAAGTCAGAGAGGGTAAGGAACACTGCCTTGAGCAGATTTTCTTCGTTCTCAGGCTTTCCAGAGTCTTCATTATTTACTGGGGAATTGTGATCTTCTGAAATACATGGCTCAAGCCTATGTGATCAGAGGACCCTTTTGTCATAGACTGTTACATCGTACTAGGATACCTTCTTGGGAAATATGGACCTAATCAGGAGTAGTGGAGCAGACATAGCAAAAGATTTATTTTTATAGGGCAGTAAAATGCTTTTTTCAGGTCAGGGAAGGCTTATTCAGGGATGAGATGTGGAGTTCTCATAACCCAAGACAGCCATTGGGGAGATTTCATTCCAATGAAGCAGTTAGATGAGTGAAAACAAATGAACATAAAATAAGTATATAATAACACCTTGGGAGAATTAAACATCTCTCCACTTAACAGCTGTCACAGAGATAATCGTAGCAACTAGATTGATTGTGGAAGACGAAACTGTGAGTTTAAAAGGGAAGCAGCTGAGTTTGCTTATATCACCTGCAAAGGGACTACTTTTCTTTGGCAGATTGATATTGCACAAAGGTTTGAAATTTCATTAAAGACGTATGGCTGAATGGCGATGCGGTGTGTTACAGAACCTGTGTGTATAATCAGACAATACATTGCATCACACTATCAGGAAATGCAATGGTATTAATGCATCCTGCATCATGCTCTCCTTTTGAACAGCATCCTTACACAAAGAAGCAGTTTGACATTGAGTTATGCTTGTAACAATAAAAATATCATCAGTGCATTTATTATAAAATGACAGGTGGATGAATGTCCATTGGGATTTTCTTTTCCAATTTTATAATTTTATAACACTTTAGTGTCTGTTGTAACTTTGAAAAGTAGCTGCTTTTACGTCCTAATAAAGTCCTTTGTATATGTATATCCTTGTATGTATAATGAAAGAATTAAAAAATAAAAAAATGAAACATGAACAGCCAACCAAAATAAAAAAAAATGAAAATTGAAGTTACCCATGTCAAGGGGCACTCACACCTGCAGACAGTGCGTTGTTCTTCCTCTCTGGTAAACTTCCTGCCGAAAACAGGTCACAGTTAACAGCTGGAGCTACTTGGAGAGGTTTTAAATTTTTTTTAAACAATTAGTTTTATGTTCTTTTAAATAATTGCTTCATTATATTTGGTACATCTGTGCAGGGGTCTGATGATGACATTTGGTAAATTTCCAAATAGCTAGAAAACTGGGGAATACCAGTTAAGCAATCGCAAAAGCCACCTGTCAGTTTCGAAGAGGCTTTCTCAGTGTGAAAGAGAAATTCTTTCAACAAAAGAACTGATCCTGTTCTCTGAAGAAATGGCTGTGTTTCAGATGAGGCTATCAGAGCTTGTGATTCCATTAAGAAGGTAGGCTGTAGGTAGCTCAGATGAGGCTAACAAAAAAATAAGAAAGGTTTAGAAGAGAAAACCTGTAAGCAAAGGCATATGACCTGGGAATATTCATTCAAGGCAAAAGAGACAGAAGGGAGACATAATTGTCTACCAGAGGCTGAAATGATGTTCCAGGCAGGAGAGGGATGTACATTAGCCACAGTAGAAGAGGACAGTTTGGAGAAAAGAGCAGAGCCCACTCTACTTAATATTAAGGACAGTTTAAAAAAAAACCAACAACTATTTAAAGGATGCAGTTGCCTGCCATTGGAGTCTAGGAATGGAGAACAGATCCTTAGCAGTGGCTGAAAATCCCCTTTTAACCAACCTTGTGCCTAGATTATAGGTGGTAAGATGTCTTTCTGGTTGAAAGTGGTCATGTGATTCTGTTTGCTCTAATAACATGTTTTGATTCAGAAGCAAATGTACATCAAGAGATTCACATACCCTTCGTGTTGCATAGAAAACATTTTCTAGTAATAAATAAGAAAGCAAACAGAAGATAAAAGAGAAAAACAGAGCATTCTCATGACATATGTGAGACTCTGTGTGCACCATCTCAACAAATGACTATTCTTGACTTTATATGAATCAATAAAGTTCTTCTTTGTGCTCCTATGTTCCTGGGACTTTAACACAGGGTTACATGCATATTAAGTATGTAATCTACCACTGAACATGACACATGGGATGAACTCTAATAAATTCCATCTTGCACATTAGGTATCTTTGTTGTTGTTTATTAGTTTTTTTTTGAAACATCTATCTTTATACCCCATCAATCATCCTTACTTTCTAGAGTGACTTGTTATTTATTTTCTTTTTAAAAGTTTTAGATTTAATTATTTTATGTGTGTGAGTGTTTTGGTTTCATGTTTGTCTGTACACCATGTATGTGTGATGTGCAAGAGGGTCAGGAAAGGGTGTTGGATCCATTAGAACTGAAGTTACAGATGGCTGTAACTTACCAAATGGGTGCTGAGAATCAAACTTGGATGCTGAGAATTAAACACAGGACCCCTGGAAGAACAGCCCATGGCTTTAACCACTGAGCCATCTCGCTAGACCAAAGTAACTTTTTACATAAAATTAAATGTTTTAATTAAATTCTTGTGGAATATAGGTGCTGGAGGATAAAAGTTAGCCTAGAGTATAAATATGAGTGACCAGGGAATACAACTTTAAATGGAAATTCAGCATTGAACCTTCTGAGAAAGTGACATCTGAGAAGGCAAGGACCTGTGGATGTGAAGCACACTTTCAGGAAGACGTCCAGAGCAGGCAAGGACCTAAGGGTATGAAGGACACTTTTAGAAATATATCTAGAATGTCCAGTTCCTAAGATAGGAGATTTTACTTAGACATCTAACGCCTACAGGTATATCCTGCCCTATATTCTTTTCAACATAAAATCATATCCATTTCTTTGCAAGTATTACATTCCGATTTGTTTTCATTAATAAGAAGTGCAATTTAGGCCTTTAATCTCTGGACTTGGGAGGTAGAGGTAGGCGTATTCCCATGAGTTCAATGGCACTTTGGTCTACATCATGAATTCCAGGCTATTCAGGGCTACATAGAAAGACTCTGAAGAATATGGTGTAGAAATAAGAGGAATAGGAGGAGGAGGAAGATGAGGAAGAGGAAGAAGAGGAGGAAGAGGAGGAGAAATAAAGCAAGGAGGAAGATAATTTAACATTTTTTTAAAAAAACTGTTTTAAAAGCTGAATGTAAAGCAAAAGTTGTCTAAGTACATGCATCTACATATAAAGTCTTATACATGAATATGTGTGCAGATGTTTATGTACCTACTTTATTTTTCAAGATTCCATATATTAGTAAAAGTTTTATTGACAACCTGTTTATCTCTTGCTTTACTTCTGAAAATTACATTTTAAAAAGTTAAATTTAAACAAATGCACATTGATTCTACAATCAGAGTTTAGATTATTTTCTAAGCAACCACTTAGAACAAACTATCCTAAATAAGATACTATCAGCCCTAACAGAAACAATTCTGGTACACAATTATTTTCATTGTAGCCTTGACAGTTACTTTAATATATCAGCAACAGCAATGAGCACCTAACTATGACACCTAATTATGCATGCATATATATATATATATATATGAACAACATTTTAAAGAGATGTTATCCTCATACGACTGCCTCATCTTTTCAGTCTGAGTAGACACGGGTAATCTGAGCCTGAGAAACTGTGATACATGATATCCTTGAGAGTGTGTTCTGGACCTGAACTTTTTCAGATTTCAGGTAAGTATGTTTGGGCTTTGCTGGGTCTCAAGATGGAAGACATTAGTTTTCTCTTCCTAGCAGGAGCAACTTGGCTTATTTTACTTAAACAAATCAACCAACCAACCAACCAACCAATCAACCAATCAACAAATAAATAAAAACATCCTTAATTTGTTCTGCTGATCATGAACAAATTATTCTTCCCCAAACAACAGGTAACTGAAGAAATGCACATTACACAGGACACAGGGCTGTTTCCTGACATTTCCATGTGTTCTTTTTTTGTCTACCTCCTGCTTGCTGCCTTCCTCCATTATTTGTTCCCCTCTCTCTGATCTGCTTTGTCTTCTTTCTGTCTTTCCTTCTTTCCTTTGGAAGTAGAGAAATTTATGAAGAGTACACAGTACTTCTTTATTTTGATGAAACAGTCATGATATAGGCCTTGTTAGTTCAGTTCCCTAGGAGTGGATCCTGAAACGAGGATTGCTACACTAGGCAATGTATCAGGGAGCTTTTCCCTGGAGGAAAAGGAAAGAAACAGGTAGTAAGTACCAGTGTAAGAACAAGCAAGGAGGTGACCAGTCCCAAGGGCTGTTCATAGACTTCTATGTGACATCCCAGAGTGGCTTAGTCATTAGTTCTGGTGCCAGCAGACATCAAGGGGTTGGTAATCTGCCAGGCCAAGAGATTAGAACTAAAAATTTCTTAGTTGGTACAACAACAGAGAACAGGAGCTACAAGGATTTTGGATGGGACACAAACCTATCCCCCATGTAGTCCATAAATGGATGAGGGTGTGCTGCATGGTTGGTTTTTAGTTAATATTTTCTATCTTAAAACATGAATAGATTTCTGTTTGAGACATGTGAAACCAAATGTCTAATATACTTTCCTGTCCGCTCTAAAGATGTAGCCGTTGCTGACCGAGGCTGAAATTATGGACAACCCCAGGCCTCTGTGACTAAATTAACAAAGCATAGTGGTTACAAGATAAAGTGTTTACAACTCTAAGCTTTTCAAAATTTCTAAGTAATTTTCATAATGGTTTTTAAAGATTTTTTTTGAGAACGTCTGCATTACTGAACATCTAAATTTGACCTGTGTATCACAGTTGAGGAACCCTGAGTATCATAAAGGGTCAACCCAGGTTTGGGAGCTGTAATTAGATACTTGGATAATCCAAATGCAGTCTTCAAAAATGTCACCTGAGAGCTGGGTAGACAGGCAGGATTGCATTTGAATCTATGAACAAACTCTGCCATTTAACAGCAGGTTTGTGTATACCTTAGTTTTGGAGAACCGTGATGGCATAAGATCTTGCTGGAATACACTGAAAGTGGCCTAAAGAAGCCAGCCAGCCAGTTTTTGTCATTCAACAAGAAACAAGGAGTAGTAATTAAGAACTGTGGTTGGTCACAATTTCAAGAACAATAACAGGCGTAAAGCACTTTTTTTTTGAGCAGGAGGAAAGAAACTAGAGTTACCAGAGTGTGCTCAAGTTAATCACCCATTTAGTTACAAATAAATAAACATTATAATTGCACCTTGAGCTAGCTCAACAAGTAGAGGCACTTATGTGGAAGGCCTGTGACCTGAGTCTTGTTCCGGTATTAGGATAGAATCAACTTTGGAGAGTTGTTTTCTGATCTCCACATACTCCCCATGACACGAGTGCCAGCCTGGAAAGGCACAAGGCAAATAAATAAATTTAAATTAAAAAAATTAAAATCAATAATAGATGTGCTTTCAACTATAGAAACAACTGGGTGGCTGGAAGCCCACTCCACGAGAGAGAGCCCACATCTCACATTGACAAGATGGCCAGAACCAGAGGCTGGATAGTCCAGAGATCTAGGCTAGAACCAAACAGTCTAAAAAAATGTGTGGGGATCAAAGAAGTGATTGTTAATGATATTCTGCTATACTCATACTCATAGACCAGAGCCTAGCCAAATTGACACCAGAGAGATTTCATCCAGCAACTGATGGGAGCAGATGCAGAGACTCACAACCAAACATTAAATAGAGGTAGAGAGAGGAAAGATTATATGATCCAAACTAGTGGAGAATACCAGGAGAACACAGTCCACAGAATCAACCAAGCAGGGCTCATAGGTACTTACAGACACTGAAGTGGCAATCAGGGAATCTGGAAGGGTCTGAGTTAGGACCTTTACATTCATTATGGTTTTTGTAGCTTGAGGTTTTTGTGGGATTCCTAACAGTGGGAGTAGGGGTTATCTCTGACTCCTTTTGCTTGATCTTGGGACCCTTTTCTTCCTACTGGGTTGCCTCATTCAGTCTTGATATGAGGGTTTATGTCTAGTCTTGTAACTTGTAATGACATGTTTGGTTGATATCTCTGGGAAGCCTGCTCTTTTCTAAAGAGAAATGGAGGAGGAGTGAATGGGAAGATTGGATGAAGGGAAACTTTGTTTTAGATGTAATATATGGAAGGATAATAATAGTAATAAAAACACAAAAGCAATAATAATACAAAGCAACAAAACAACAATAATAAAGTAATAATACTAACAGAAACAAACCTGGGTGTCTAAGCAGCCTCACTGCTGTTGCCTGCCTCTTCTGGGCCCTCTTCTGACTAGTCAGCTGAGGAATACTTAAAGAAGCCATTCCATGCCTTCCACTGAAACCTTCGAAATATCACTTTTATGGGTTATAGAGAGGAAGAAACCAAACTGAGCTTTGATTGCCAAGAAAAGGAGTAAACTATTTTCATTTGATGATGATCAAGGCATCAATGTTCCTAAATTAGTTTAAATTCTCTCTAACACTTGGAGAGTATCAAAACACACTTGAGAAAAATATCCCATGGAAAGTATAGCCTGTAGTAGCCACCATCTCTACTGTAAAAGCTGCCTCCTCAAGAAGGTACACACCTTTTGAGCCAGCTTAGGGCTGTCAATCAAGTTGTAGTTCTTCAGTGTGTAATATTTGGCAAGATTCAGTAGAACTCTGAAGGCCTGAGGGCACCCACAGATTCCATGTGATTCTTTGTAAAATGCCAACTTTTTTTTTTAAAGATTCAAATATGTGTGAGAGCTATAAATTCTTCTGTGGTAAGTGTCATGCTGTCCCTTTGGGAGATTCTCCTGGGCATAGATAATTACTTCTATCTGGAGAATGATGATTCAGAACATTTTTGATTCATATCTCCATTCTTCTGGCAGATCTCTTGCATGAGTCACATGCAAATGAATGAAATATTTTCCAAATCTCACTAAACACGTATATTCTACTGAGACTCCAAAGTATATGGAAGATGGGTGAGATAGGATATTTCTACTTCATCCCTTCTTTTAAGGATAATATACAAAACATTGGATGAACCAGTTTTGTTCATCCAATGTAATATAAGACATACTTTTATTCACCTGACAATCATTGCTTGTCCTTCTGTGAGTTAATCAGTGCCAGTTAGGGCTGAAGAGATGTCTCAGTTGTTAAACATAGTTTTCTTTCTTTCTTTCTTTCTTTCTTTCTTTCTTTCTTTCTTTCTTTCTTTCTTTCTTCCTTCCTTCCTTCCTTCCTTCCTTCCTTCTTTCTTTCTTTCTTTCTTTCTTTCTTTCTTTCTTTCTTTCTTTCTTTCTTTTTTTGTAGAGGATCAAGGTTTGGTTTCCCAGCACCCACATCAGGTGTCTCCTAACTGCCTGCAACTTCAGTTTCAGGGGATCTGACACTTTCTGCTACCCCTACAGGCACCTATACATGTGTACCCATACAGACACATATAGATGTAATTTTTAAAAATGTTATACAAGTTCTTAAGTAGTAGCCCTTGACCAGCTTTGGAGGGTGCAAAACAAATATAATGTTAAAGATTAATGAGCGAAATAGGCATTCAAACAGTTCTTTAAGTCAGGTAAAATTCTATGAGATTTTGGACCAAAATTCTTTTGGAATACAGAGAGGACTAAAGTGTTAGCCAAGTCACATACATGGTTTCTTAGAGAACATGGTCTTTAGAGTTTGTTGTTGTTGTTGTTTGTTTCCTTGAAACAGAAGAGGTGGCTGCATAGGAAAGAGATCTTACTGCATGAGCATGTGGATCCTAACTCAGACCCAGCACCCATGTAAGGAAGCCAGGGTGTGGCTACCACATCTGTAATCTCTGGGCAAGGACAGGGAAGAGGGTTTGTTGGAGCTTTATAGCTGCCATCCTAGCATCATCTTCACTGAGAAAGAATAAGACAAGTGATAGAACAAGGTGCCAGGCATCCAACTTGGGCCTCTGCATGCCCAGGTCCACACTGTCCCCAGACACTGCATATACTATACTCACAACACAAATTAATACATACATGTAAGTGATAAATAATTATATTATTTATATAATTATATTTATTTATAATTATATATTATTTATATAATATTATTCCTAGATAAGCCTAACTTATCTAGGAAGATAAGAAGAGCAATAGGAAAAGATTCCTGGGCTAAACACATTTGAATCATTGTAACAGTAATAATGACCATTTATCACAATGTACTAGAGCCTTGTCTGAACATCTTGTGTGCTAGTTCTCAAGGAGTGAAAGCTCAAAAAGATCTTGGCTAAAAAAGATTTCCACAGTCCATTGACTCAAGAGAACATGAAAAGAAAGCCCAGGAGATCATGTTGAAAGGAAGCTAGTTCCTGACGAGGTGATAAGAGTAGACTATTGCCTTTGGATGAAGGTTCTTGAAGTGAGTATGCTATGGGGCACCATAGCTTTATCTCTTTAAAAGTACTTTCTTCTCAGAGTCTATATAAAAAGGGTTTTCTGTTTAGACTTCCAGCTCAAGAGCAGATATTAGTTTCTTGCAGCTGAATGTGTGCAAGGACATACAATTCTGTTACTTTGATATTTGTCATTTTGCCTTGCACCACCTGACTCTCCAGTCTAATTTTCTTAGCAAGCAAGTCAGGAAATAAAGACCATGAGGTTTTTAATACATTAATGAGCAAATAGAAGGTAAATACCCAGAACCTGGTCCAATTTGTCTCTTGAGTTCAGTTTAGAAAGTATTATTGCAAGCATTCATCTCACACTTCTTTTGAGCACATAATCTGAGAAGCTGACCTGGGGAATTTTCCTTCAAGCAGTTTACAGCAGCTCCTGCTGGAGATAACATATAAGGGCATCTGGATAGCACAACTACTGCGTGGGAAGCCTGCCCCTTGTGCCTGCTTTATCTTTTTTTTATGGGGGGGGTAGTGGGGGTCGTCCATAGCATACCTTTTGCTCTGGGAATTGACAAGAGGTACAATGCATGAGATCATCTGAAAACTAATAGCTCTGTTTAAATAGTTGGCCTTGTGTTGTCTCCAACGGCTTTTGAGTAAGGTCACGCTGGCTGTGAGCAGTGTGTATTGTTTAAACAGGGGTCAGATGTCTGAACCCTATTTGACTTGAACTAGTGAAACTTCCATTATCATTTTCATTGATCCGGAGAGGCAAGCAGAAATGGAACCCAAACGACTATCTCCAGCAACAAGGAATCTTTAAATGTGCATCATTTGGCAGTGGCATTATCTTAAGACGATTATCCAGTGTATAAATGTTTATTGCCTTGCTATAAGATGCACACTGTAAGATTAACAATCAGAGCGGTTTTTGTATAAATGCAATATTTCTGCTATTGTGTTTGTGGAATTCAGCTAGATAATAATTGATTCCATGACAGGGATTGGCTAATTTGCCAACAGTATAGTATAAAACACATTTATACAGTCAATTACACCCAAGTGCATGGCCTATTTGCTTTATAATTTCATAAACTTGCCAGCAATTTAAATAAAAAAGTTCCATTAAATTATCATATCATGTGATAGAATGATATTGCCAAGTATATTAAACCATGTGTGTTCAGCCAGAATTAATTAAATATTATTACTTTTTTCTTATTAACACATTGAACTTACCCTTCCTACTCTCTCCTCGAAATAGAAGCCTATTAGTGAACAAAGTAAACTTAAGGGCAAAGTTTAAACATTTTCCTGAGGGTGTTTCATTAAGAACCCTGGTTCTTTTGTTTAAACATTTGCTCTTGGTAAATGTACTTGTATTGTGAAAATATTTTATGTTCTTAGATATGAATCCTGGAAAGTTGAAAAAAAATCCCTTTTCTTGAATTATTTGGGTATCCAAAGGGGAGCATTATGTCTTCAGCTAAGGAAAAGTCATGATTGAAATTACGGCTGCATTATCCACGTTATTCTTTGATGATTTTGTTATTTGTGACTGCGAATCTGTCAGTTCTTAGTAAAGGAAATATATAAGGCTGGATAGCTCAGAATTTCAAAAATGAGTCAAATGCAATACTTTCCACCAGAGAAAGTACCTGCTTCATATGAAATAGATTAACTGGCCTCCCCAAGGGAGTCATGGTTCAATAAATCTACTGTGAACAGTAAGACTCAAACTCTTAATAAACATGGCCCTTGTTTTACTTTATTAAAAGCAAAATATTGAGGTGAACTTTCCCAAGGCTCATAGTAATTACTCTAACTAGATGCATTTATGTTTGTACGTGCACACGCGTGCACACACAAAGCATGTACACACTTAGACACATACTTACATGTACATGCACTCACTCTGACCTTTCTTCATTTTTACTTTTGTACTCTTCACGCCCTGTCATCATTTGCTAGCTTTCTCATGCTTCTGCAATTCAGAATCATCAGTGGTTTTTGTACTCTTGTTGCTTTGTTTTGTTTTGCTTTATGATTCTTGCCTAACAATGATGTTTATCTAAATATTGTATGATATTTCCCTCATTTCATAATTACAAAATTTTTCTTAGAGAGACTTTTACTGAAAATAAAGAGCATGCCTATCTGTAATGAGAAGACTGTGATTATCAATAGTGAAAACGAACTTAGCTGTAGCCATACAGATGGCTCTTGAGATGGGCAGGTGTCTGGAAGATGTTTAACAGAAAATGAGAAGGGCTTACCATGAGAGTTACCCATTCCATGAATACCTGGTTTCTACCTCTCCAATAAAGCATTTCAAGTCTTATACTGAGTCAGCACATGGCGATTCATGCTACCTCTGCCCTGAGCAGTTTTACTGCAGATCCCCTACTATGCAATTGAATCGTTCTTGCTATTGGGAACAGAATATCATGTGGTTCCTGGAAGCCCTTAGAAATCCCCATAACTTTCTATGAGGGAGATAGAGCTAATTCCCAGACAAGCTTGGCACAGGTGGGGATTTACCTTACAGACTAAGGTAAAGGGAGAAAAGCAAGTGCTGTAACATATCAGACAAGGAATCACCACACAAAGAATTAGCACTTGCCAATGTTTGCAAAATTGTTGAGAGTTGTAGAGACCATAAACCATAGAGAAGTTTACAAAATCCATGAAAATGCTTTTGTAACTGATGACCTAAGATTAGCAATGATAAAGAATTGGCTTATTCTTTTCATTTATATCTTTAGAATATTTTCCTATATTAATTCACCAATTTTTATACGATTGCATTTAGTTAGTACTAAATCACTGGCCTTTTTATTCATTTAAATATTAATGTAAGTATGAATACGTGTGTGTGTGTGTGTGTGTGTGTGTGTGTTTTATCTTTATGGCTTTCTAGTATTCCATTGTATAGTTTTAAACTCTTTGACCAATTTTATTTCTAGTAGGGAGTAGGAAGAATGCTTTCTGTTTCCCAGCATTCTAAATATCTTTCTGCAATAGTTTTTTCCTTCTCCTCCAATTATTTCCTTAGGAGTAACTCTCACATGTGGAGCTTGTAGGTGAAAGGTCATTCGCATTTGTGAGTTAATACCAAATTGCCCTCTGGATAGAGCATGACAATTCACACCCCCACAAGCAGCACATGAAATCCAGTTATCAACATCATCAATTTCTTCATCATTTTCCCGTCTTAATCACCAGAAAGGTGTGAAAAAAAAACCCTACACTTAAACGCAAACATTGATAATTACCAGCACTTCCCTTAATAAGACGGTGCTTTGAGTTGGATAAGCACAACTTTAACAACTTTAACAGCAGTTGTGTCCACATTCAGGAGAAAAAAATGGAGATATTTAATTATTATAGTCAAGAGAACTTACTCTGAATAACATTATACACAGGAGACTTTAAGAGACAGACCATTCTAACTTGCTTTCTAGTCCTTCATTAAACATAGTGTAACTTATTCTATGTAGGTAACTGGGATTTATGTAATATTTTGCCTCAAGTCTATGAGGCAACCAGAATTCTCCGTGTCTGTAGTGAGATCAAAAGGATAAGGAGTCTAAGCTAAGAGAATTCAAGGTAGAGAGGCATCATTTATCATTTAAATACAGAGAACTCACTGTACTTCGGTATTGATGAAAAACGTCTCATACTTCTCGAGTCCCTACTTTTGAAGCTCTTTTGGCAATGGTCTGGAAACACCCAGTATCTCTAAAGCATGTCAGACATGAGGGAAACTGTCTCACTCTGAGAAGATGACATTAATGCCAAATTTGAAAATGTGAAGATTTTTCTTATTCGAGTGAGTGGTGTTTTTGAATAAGGCAAAATCTATAATCTTAGTAAATATCACACACTATTATTAAAGAAGCAAAAAAGAATTGTACTGGAGTTAATTAAGGCTTTAAGACATGCCTGCTTTTATTGGCAAAAAATTTTTTTTGTTGCAACAAGAAAACTAAAAATTAAGAGGATGGTTGGCAGCAATATTGATATGCTAATGGATAAACATGCTAATTTAGAAAAACTAATCAGCAAAGACATTACTAATGGAAATGTACAGGAAAAATGGCTAATGCTGTATGCAAACCTGGTATCCACAAAATTAAGAGGAAACTGGTTTTGTTTTCATAACCGTAACATGCAAGTCACATCTTTTCCAGGCTTTGCTATAGGAGATATTGACAAACTCACTAGGCACTTTGGGAGTGAATCCACACAAACATACACCCACATATATAAATATGACTGTTTAAGGTAGTAATTCAGATCAACATTTATACAAATGTAGGCAAAGGTTCCCATGCCCTCAGTCTCATTGGCTCTAAATCTATCTTCTGAGAAAAGAGGAATGATTTTCAGGTAAATGAACATTTGAGTTATCAAGTTCATGGGGTTGTAACTTCATTGACTAAAATGCCTGAAAAAATATGATCTCCCTACTACAGAATGACATTCCTACACACACACATTATTGATAGAAATGCATATTTTGAAGTACTTAGCTTTACTTGCTTTGTGCTTTCAATATGAAGATATATTAGATATTGGTATTTATAGATTCTAAGAGAATTTAAATTAGTGAAGATGAGGAGTAGTAAGGATTACAGCAAAGTAGATACCACTTGTGTGTTCAGGCTTTACTATACTTAGTTCTGGTCAGGATGAGTTTTGATGTTGTAAGACCTTTTAATTTTTCAGCAAAGCTGGAAACTCAGGATTATGAAAATTCATTCATTAAGACCAAGTGGTAATAAACTTTTGAAACTAAAAAGTTTGTGTACACCAAAGGACACCATTGCTCTAGAAAAGAAGCAGAAAGATTGGGAAAAAGCAATGCCAGCTATACATCTGACAGAGGGTTAGTATCTAGAATATGTAAAGGGCTTAAAAAGCAAAAGCAAAAACAAACAAAAAACACAGACTCACTAAACTTCTGAAAAACAACACAAAGTTGTAGCATAAAACTAAACAGAGAGTTCTCAAAAGATGAAACACAAATGTCTGAGAAACAGTTAAAAATCACTGCCAGTTATAAACTATGCAGACAACATTGATGCCTGGCCTGACAAGACATACCCACTGGTGGAATGGAAGCATGAGTATTATGAGAATAACTCTCTGATTGGATTTAAGTTTCACTCCACAAGAGGAAACATATACTTTGCATCATTATTAGGCTAAGGACTCATGGCTAGACAGTAATAGGCCCTAGGAGGAATCCCTCACTATTATTGTACTAAATGTATATAGTGTTAAACTGATTGCCAATGACTTATCATTATACCCACAGATCAATGCATTCCTCATCTGAGAAGTTTCCACTCACAGTAGATAGTAACTAATGCATAGACCCATAACTGGTCAGAAACAACAAATAACTTACTTAAGAATAAATGTTCAACATTATAGGGAATGCATATACCAGCCCAAGAGCCCAAGGATTATTGCGGAAGAGATGATGAACAGATTAGAAAAGTCAAAAGGAGTGGAAGCATTATCTACTAGACAAAGCAGGGTACCTACACACATAAATCCATAGTGCTTGGGATAGCATATACAAAACCAGTATATGTCCAAGGCAGATCAAAACCCAGGGAGAAGAGGAGTTGGCCACAGACCCCAACCTTAGCTGTGGAACCATTGACAATTGTTAGCTGTTGGGGGAAGGAGATATACCTTCCCCTTAGAGTGTATCCCCTGGTAAGCTGTCAGCTTCTCAGTGGAAAGCCAGACATCCAAGAATATTTGGGCAGCAAAATTACTTTTAATGGATTAAAAACAATAGGACACTGAATTGCATGGGCAGGGAAGGAAGAGTGGACCTGGCAAGAGATAAGAATTAGGGAATTAATATGATCAATGCATGTTATATGACACTCTCAAGGAATAATATTAATTTTTAAAACTTTTGAAATGAAATTCCTTTAAGATGTAGAACCAATCAATTGACCTAGTCACTAAGATTTCTTCTTTCATCACTTTCAACTTGGTTAACACAAGTCCTGAGGCCACATAGGTATTTGTAGAAACAGATAGTTTTCTTGTAGCCTTTAAGGATAGTCAACTCTCCATATTGTCATCTGAGATGTTACAAAATGCAGGACCATTTATCAATAAAGTCTTTAAGCACTGCATTCATCTTACTTCACCTCAGACATTTTCTCTGGACCACATGTAGAGCTCCTGTCTAATCTGGGACTAACTAACCTGGACTGACTGGTCTTACATGTTTTGAGTTTCAAGTCTGAGATAGAGTCCTTGAACACAATGTCCAAGCCTCTGGTGCTGGTACTAAAAAGAACACTGAACCTGCCCCCAAGCTGTTCCCATGTCATCATGTTAGAATGCCATGACCTTGTCATTAAGTTTTCTTTTTATTTTTGAAGTAACCAGCCACCCAACAAGGACATGGTGGATCGATGTGTTGGAAGCTATTTGTAAATGCAAGAAAATATTCCTCCAATTTATTAACTTCCATTATGTCAATATTAGCTCACCTGAGAATTTTCAGCATCTCACTGATAACTGACATGCACCTGATGGAAGGCCAAATCAGTTCAAATATATACTATTGCATCTGAGAACAAAAATAAGAATCCAATTACTTAACATAAAAGTTCTCTCTCCTAAATTCCTGTGAATTAATAGTTTTTAGGGAGGAATGGAGTGAGTGAAGAGAAAGAAAGAAAACATGAAGTTGAGTGGGCAGGGAGGTAGGGAAGTTCAGGGAGAAGTTGGGGAGGGGAAAGAATATTATTAAAATATATTTTATGAAAAAATTAACATTATTTTTCCATTGAGGAGGAAAGGTTTTATTTGGCTTCTGCTTCTGCTGTCACTTTTTATCATCAGAGGAAGTCAGGACAGGATCTCAAGCAGGGCAGGAACCTGGAGGCAAGAGCTGATGCGGAGGCCATGGAGGTATACTGCTTACTGGCTTGCTCCACATGGATTGCTCAATCTGCTTTTTTATTTTTTTATTGGTTATTTTATTTACATTTCAAATGATATCCCCTTTCCCGGTCTCCCCTCCGCAAATACTCTATCCCATCCCTCCTCCCCTGCCTCTGTGAGGGTGCTCCCCCACCCACCCACTCATTGCTGGCTCACTGCCTTAGCATTACCCTACACTGGGACATTGAGCCTTCACAGGACCAAGGGTCTTTCCCATTAATGTCAGATAAGGCCATCCTTTGCTATATATGCAGCTGGAGCCATGGGGCCCTATATGTATATTCTTTGGCTGGTGGTTTGGTTGGTGGAGGGAGCTCTAGGGGTTCTGGTTGGTTGATATTGTTGTTCTTCATATGGGTTTCCAAACTCCTTCAGCTCCTTCAGTCCTTACCCTAACTCTTCCATTGAGGTCCCCCTGCTCAGTCTGATGGTTGGTTGCAAGCATCCACATCTGTATCAGTAAGGCTCTGGCAGAGCCTCTCAGGAGACAGCTATATTAGGCTTCTGTCAGTAAGCACTTCATGGCATCAGCAATAGTGTCTGGGTTTGGTGTCTGCAGATTGGATGGATCCCAAGATGGGGCAGTCACTGGATGATCTTCCTTTCAGTCTCTGCTTCTTTGTTCCCGTATTTCTTTTAAACAGGAACAATTCTAGGTTAAAAATTTTGAGATGGGTGGGTGATTCCATGCCTAACTGCTGTATATGGTCTCTACAGGTTCTCTCTCCTCTTTGTTGGGTATTTCAGCTAATGTCATCCCTGTTGGGTCCTGGGAGCCTCTTGCTTTCCTGACACCTGTGACTTTCTGGTGGCTACCCCCAGTTTTCCACTCCTAATTGCTACATACCTCTGTTCAACTTTCTTACCCTCTGTACATTTCCATGTCTCATCCCATACCTGATACTGCCTCCCTTTTTCCTTTCCCCTTCCTCTCTTCCTCCCAAATCCCTCCCACTCTCTACCTCCCATGATTATTTTGTTTTCCCCCTTCTAAGTAGAACAGAAGCATCCACACTTTGGTCTTCTTTTTTCTTGAGTTTCACATGGTCTGTGAGTTGTATCCTGGGTATTCCGAGCTTTTTGTCTAATATCCACTTATCAGTGAGTACATAACCATGTGTGGTATTTTTTTTTTTCCTGACTGGGTTACCTCACTCAGGATGATATTTTCTAGTTCCATCCATTTGTTTTCGAATTTCATGAAGACATTGTTTTTAATAACGGAGTAGTTCTCCACTGTGTAAAGATGCCACATTTTCTGTATCCATTCCTCTGTTGAGGGACATCTCAGTTGTTTCCAGCTTCTAGCTATTATAAATAAGGCTGTTATGAACATAGTGAAGCATGTGTTCTTATTATATGTTGGCACATTTGAAATAACAATAAAAATAAATTAAGTTGTTTATACCTTCAAAAAGATCATCTGTAGTTTAGGACATTCTATAGCTAAAGCAAGCATTCCTATGCAATGTGAAGTCATTTAGAGCTATATTCTAATACTTTTTCTTTTGGTGAAGTGAAAAATATCTCCATTTTGATGACAATTGAAGAGTTAGTGTTGAGTTATCACCAGCTGTTTAAGGAATAGTATCTCTGAACTCTTTCTTTCTTTCTTTCTTTCTTTCTTTCTTTCTTTCTTTCTTTCTTTCTTTCTTTCTTCTTTCCTTCCTTCCTTCCTTCCTTCCTTCCTTTCTTTCTTTCTTTCTTTCTTTCTTTCTTTCTTTCTTTCTTTTTTCTTTCTTTCTTTTCTTCCTTCCTTCCTTCCTTCCTTCCTTCCTTCCTTCCTTTTTTCCTTTTTTCCTTGCTTGCTTGCTTTGTAATTTCGAAGGAATTATTCCATTCAACACCCACATATACACACGTGTGCACACACAAACATACACACACACAGACAGAAGGGGACAGAGACACAGAGACACAGAGAGAGTCAGAGAGAGGGGTGGGCGAGGGGTGTGGGGTGAGGACAACTAATCTGGCCTAGAGTACTAGAGTACTGGGGACTGCATTTGAGCCCAGGTTAAATATTCAGGACATAATGTTCTATTTCAGCCACTCAGTCATTTTCTCATTTCTTTGCTCATTTGTAAAATCATTAAACCAAAACAAATAGATGGCCCTGTGGTAGGAAAAGGCTCTGCCCTCATCTGATTGGAACAGTATAATGTACCACTATAGACTGAGTGATCTATGAAGACTAAAATGTGTTGCTCACAGTCCCAGAGGCTGCCAAGCACAAAACAAAGGCATGAGCAGGTGCTGTGTCTGGTCCAGGCTTCACCTCTGTTCTCATGCTGTACATTTTTAAGAGAGGATGAATGTGATGTTCTATACAACAGAAGGAAAGAAGGATGAATGGGCCGTGGAATCTTACTATCCCTTGTCTTATCATAAGGTACCTATCTAAGGTACCTTATCATAAGGTAAGGTATCTATCTCCGAGGGAAGAGCTTTCAGGATTGTTTCTGTTACAAGTAGTAATGGAATATATTTTATTTGTTATTTTGGCAACATGAAAGGTTATTGGTAAGATTCAGAGTTGAATATTCATTTGTATTATTTTTTAGGTCTGAATTCTTGCTGTCCATTCTCAAAAACAGACACAACTCTAGAGCTGGTAGAACTAAAACAGAATTCAGGATTCAGAAACCCAGAAGCAAGGCATAGAGCAATATATAATCATATATACTTGTGAAAAGAAATTGAAGCCTAATTACCATGAAAGAAACTGTAAAAAAATTTGAATGACCATTGCTTTAATGAAATCAAGAGTACTCAAGTCAGTTGCCAGGCAAAGGTAAGAAACAGTAGCTTAAGTAAACAGAGGACAATTAGAAAGAGGAAGGTAAGAGACACCAGAAGGGCCTTGAGCTCCATCTTAGTTTGGGTCCCTTGGGGTCAGAGACCAAAGAAGATAGACATGCATCCTTCACTTGAGTTGATCCCAGAAGTGCAGAGGAAGGAAGGGCAAATGTGAATAATTAGCAAAAGCAATAACTGTGCATTACTGAACTGAGTATTGTTGCAAGCTCAATTCAGCTGGGGGGATGAGGAAAGCTGTTCCTTTGAGGACCAGAGGATTGGGGAAATGTCCACCATAATGCACTGTCATTGGCTGAGAGATTTCCCAGTGAGAAGTAATTTTTCCTATTTTTCAGAGGGGATGCTTTGTGAGAACAATTTTCAGCTTCAGGTAAAGTCCCAAGATAGAAAATCAAAGAGCTGAATTGGGATGATATTGGCATGAAAACAACTGCCCATACCACTATAAAGGCTGAGCCAGGCTGAGGAGCTTCAAACACAAGTCACAAAGGCAAAGACTAGGGCTCTGGCTTCAGAGATGGGAAAAATCACAGTATTTGGCTAGAACTTGTGCTAGATAAGGAGTGAAATGTAGAGAAAGCCTCCTGATCCAGCAGCCCACTACATATTTGTAACTGTCAATGTTGTGCCTTCTTGGCTTCACACTCAGATGAGAAATTCAGTTCAGCATTTCCTATTGCTTCCTCAACAGGACATGATAAAAGTCTTCTGTAATTTTCCAGTTCGAAGATGGCATCTCAGACTCCTGCCACTTCATAAGCCTTAAGCCTCTCACCCTTTCCTTATTGTATGCAGCTGCAATACTAGTCATAGCTGGATGTCTGTGACCACTTATCCACCTTATCATGGCTCAGATCTTGACTCTCCAGCACACCAGAGTGCCTTATTAGGGAGCACAGAGCCTGTCCCAAAGCGACATCCACTGGATCAATGACAAGTGTTTGTTTCTTCTGCCTCTTCTCTTCTAGTCTCCACAAGGCACATCACATCTCCATCTTTGTCAAAGTCCAGATGCCACTAAATTTGTTCAACTCTGTCATTTTTCTTCAGTCCATCTAGGAAGGCTTCCTCAAGCCTTCTCAGAGGAATGTACTCAACAATCCCATGCTGTTCCAGCATCTTCACTGTAGAGCCCTTTCACTCCTGGCCCATGTCCACTGAGGCCATCATTCTTCTTGCTGTTGCATTTTATAAATTTAATCAAGACGATGAAGTACCAGTAGATCTTCCAAATCAGAACT
>NW_021604617.1:3421732-3493133 GCF_004785775.1 Grammomys surdaster | reverse complement strand
AGAGAGAGAGAGAGAGAGAGAGAGAGAGAGAGAGAGAGAGAGAGAGAGAGAGATCATGTGTCATAGCAGGCATGTAAAGATCATGCTCCTTTCTACTACATGGGTCCTGGAGATTGAAGTCACCAAGACAAAGCTCGGTAGTGACTGCTTTTACCTATTGAATCATTTCAATGGTTCTTTATTTCCTTTGACACAGAAGACAATATAGCATGTTTTGAGGTTGTCAATTAAAACATAGTAAAAGTAGTTTTTCCTTTAGAAGACATATCGCCCCACTTCCTAAATACGCAATTATTGTAGTCATACAACTATTACGTACATAGAGTGTGTGCAACTACATAGCTTAACTAGCAACTCTTCTCAAGATTTTCAGCAGAACCAAGAATGTATATCCAGAGAGAGGCACAAAAGTGAAGGGAATCCATTTTGAGGAAGATGAGAGAAATGATGGAACTGGTATAAAAATGAATACAGGGCTGGGATCCAGAGGGCTCATTGAGCATGTTCAAGACCCTACATTTGACATGAGCACCACACATGCACACACATCTACACATACACACATGTGCACACATAAACACACATGCATGTGCACACACAGATACACATGTACATACCTAGACCAACAATACATAGCATTCTGGTAGAGAAGCACTTCTGGATGTTTTCTTTGGCTTCTGTCCATACAGAAGATGGTGCCTTACCTAGTTTGTGTAAAATGGGAAAAGGTATACCCATTATTGAGGGAAGTTTTCCTATGGTATTGGGTTATGAGAAAGGCGTAGAAGCTAACACAGCTTGGAGAATGGCAAGACTGGCCTCAGTGTGGCAAGAATACCTGAGAGCTAATGCAGAAATCATAGAGCCTTCCTCCAGATTTGTTTCTTGAGATCACTGACAGAAGCTGAGGACCAAGTACCAAGTGGTACTTCTGCTGGGGAACCATGAGTACAGACTAGGAAGTTCCAGAGAAGAGTGTTCTCTTGACAAAATTTAATCATATTTAAGTTTAGAAAAACAATACCAAAGCATGGTGTAGCAAACGTAACATGGTGTACTACTTATTATCTTTTACTTTTGATATTATAAGACAATTACAATATTTACCTAGCAATTGTAAATATTTAAAATATTTACCTATCCCTCTCCTCCTTCCAAACTCTCTCACATACCCTTCTTCCTCTCTCTTTTAGTCTATGCCCTCTTTTTTCAATAATTGTTATGTGCATATATAAATATAAATGTAACTATAACCCATTTGGTCCATATAATATTTCTTGTGTGCATTTTTTCAGGGCTACACATTTTTTTAAAGTTTTGCACTCCACCTTTGTTGAGAGAGAGAAACAGAGAGGGAGGGAGGGAGGGGAGGAGGGAGGGAGGGAGAGAGAGAGAGAGAGAGAGAGAGAGACAGAGACAGAGACAGAGACAGAGAGACAGAGACAGAGAGACAGAGAGAGACAGAGACAGACAGACAGACAGATAGACAGACAGACAGACAGACAGACAGAGACAAAGAGGGACCGAGAGAGGAGTGGGGAAAGAAAGGCAGGCTGAGTGATGTTGAGAGCATCCTTCCCTGAAACACGTTGCACCTTACTTCTCAGACAGAGTTTCACAGCTAAATTAGAACTCCTTGCAACAGCTAGTGCAACCATCCAGCTTAATCATGGCATCTCTTGCCTTTGCCATTCAGTTCTGGAATTGCGTGTGGACTGACATTCAGACTCTGTATTTTTGAATGTTCTGAGGTTCTGAACTAAGGTCCCTGCAGCTGCTTTACTTTAACAACCATCTCCTTAGCCCTAATTCTATTATTTTGATTTTTAAAGCAAAATAGTACATGCCTACTGATAAACTAATAACTAAATTTTAAGTTTTATTCCAACTGATTCGTCTTCTTACCACTATTTAATTTGATTCACACGTATCCTATCAGACTGCCTTTAAATTGTTATTCTCTCTGCTTACTCCCTGATACCTATCTTAAAAATAAAGGGCATGGAATAGGCCAGTAAAGATTAACTCTACTGTGTTTATTGGGAAACCAACTAACCAACCAACCAAACAACCAACCAACAACCAACCAACCAATCAGCTAACCAACAAATAGATGTGGAATTTGGACATCAATTGCTATCCCAGCCTCTAGGGCCAATGATTATAATCTTGAAAATTTAACTGATTTAAGTGATTTAAGCTTCAATCTTTTCGTCTGTAAAATAATATAGGATTCAGTGTTTAATTTTTCAAGAAGACTTAGTGAGAAGCCAGTGTGAATTGCTAAGAACAATGGAAAATTTCATTTCAAGGCCCTTCAGTGCCGACTTAGGGATGAGTGCTCTACCGGGAGCATGGAGCTTTAGAACCCCGCAGAATACTTGGTATGTATGACTTTTCACCCTCACACAGATTCACCAAGTAAAGCTTCGCCTTATTCTGAAAGGAGATTTGGCTTTTCTTTTGGGCCTTTGTAACAGTTTCACCAAGAGACAGTCCCAAGAACAAGGACAGTGCTAATCATTTAAGAGGAACAACTTTCAGAGATGCTTTGATCAAATGTTAGAAATCTCCAAATATGGCCATGACAATGTGAGTTTTACAAAGACACTCTTATTGGGTCCTCATGGTACCTCTTTGGAGTAGGTGTTACAGTGTCATCCTTACAAAGGGGGAATTGGAGATATGAACAAGGGCTTATCAAAGTACTGCTAGGGTATAGACATGGACCTCTAGTTTAGAAAGTGTATGTAGTTTTTCCTATAAAAACCTTAATAATAACTTCACATTAATATTACTCTTTAAACTCCACAGTCTAATAGAAGAGTTAAACTGATTGGTAGCAGGAGAGTCAGTCAATGAGTAATTGTAGTCCAAAAGTATACATGTTTTAGTATGACACCTTTTCAGGGATTTACACTTTTGCACCGGAATTTTAGAGCAACACACCTCCACTCCCCACTTGGTTTTATTTACTGAAGGTGTTGGACTTTAAAGAATAAATAAAATATCAATTTTAATAAGACATTAATAAGACATCAAGACTCTCATGTCAGTGAGTTCATTCACTGCCAGCTGAGGAAGTTCATGCTGCCATTCAGGGTAGTCCCTTTTGCTAATACAACTGCAGGTGCGGATGTTTCCTGTATTTGTTCGTTGATGGCTTGGTGGGATGCTGCCTTGGAGATGACTTTTCCATTTGCACTACCTTATACTTAACTCTACACTGTTACATTTCATTCCACTCAACTGTGTTTGACTACAGTCAGCCCCACTGCAATGCACTCCACACTGATTTACCAGATTTCTGCAAATCATCTTTGTTCTTGTCCAGTCCATCTTCAACCATGTGCTTCCTTCTTCCCTCATCTTCTTTTCTCTCCTCCCCTCTGTTTCTCATCTTCCCACTGACACTGCTACCTTTTTTTTCCTTCTTACATGTACATGAACAAAGACACTCAAGTCCCAACTTCTCCTTAGATATGTCAGAGCAAACTCCCTGAAGTGCTTAAGGCTAAATCAAAAGTTAGGAGTTGTACCCTTCACTAGAAACTTCGACTTTTTCTTTGAAGTTTAATTTTGTTCTTGAATGCTAAAGACGATATATTTGATATCTGTAAATCTGTCTGTACTCGTCTGTGCATGTGAATATATATACATGAGCAAAAAAATAAAAAAAAAGAAAAGAAAAAAAATCCCCCAAACTTCTGCTTTGACTGCAAGATTAGAGGTTCTAACTTCTTGATTATTCCTTAACAAGAACATTTTAGAGAAATCAGTATCTTTTGTCCTCATTCCATATAGATTACTGCAGTTTGCAGACAGCCCTTTTGCATATTATGTAAATAGAAAGTTGCATTAACAACACTGTAGGTAATGCAGGAACATTTTTTTTTAATTTTCCCCCTTTTTTTCTCATAGAAAGAGCTCCTGATTAAGAACTGTGGCTGCTGTTCATCTTTAATTCCTTGCTGACTCCCCAAGTGCTGTCTAGGATTCCTCAAATTCTTCTCATAAAACCATTAGGTACCACCCCATCCTATGTGGTTCCCAGTTGGCCCTGGTGAAACATTTCAGTAGACTCTGTCCCATTATTTGAATAGCAGGTAGTTAAGGTGTGTGTGCTGGGGTAAGAACTATCAAATTAAAATCTAGTGTCCATAAACAGTATTTTTATAAGAGGGTTGGGAATCCAAAATGGAGGTGGGAGGAAACAAACTTCCAGAGCACTTCAGAACTGAATAACTGGGCTGCCAGTCCAACAGAGAACAGGAGGAAGAGGGACAGGAGAGGGACCTCGTGCTCCTCACAGTCAATGTCCTGTTACATAAAGACACTTGGTGCTCTTGTCAATGGATGTTAGGAATTTTATGAAACTATTAGAATAATGAAATGCTGCTGGAAAGCTGATTACCTATGAGAAACACACTGAGAAAGACATACACACATTCTAAATATCCCCAAGGACAGTGAAGCCATTCTGATACCAAGCTTGGTCTTAGAGAATGGCATTTATTTCTAGCTGAAACAAAGCACTGAACTTGTAAAGGAAATCCACCGTTCTGGTTCTGATTCCAGACTCACCCAAAACTATGAAGACAGGGTTCTACAGAATTGTCTTGGACCCTGTAATCTCTGCAGGTCCCGTAGTTTACCTATGTGCTAGCCTTCTACTTTACAATAGAGGCAAGAGAGGCTTCACTGATCCTCCTATAATCAGATAGAAGGATCTGATTATAACTCACAAAACTACAAAAAAAAAAAAAAGATGTGATTTTCATCGGGTCATGAAACTGGCTGACCTTAAGAGGGCCGCACGCACAAAGTCTCCCTATGAGCAGAGATGACAATGCCTCCACACTGGCAGTGCCAAGCGCGTTCCCTCTTGCTCCTTTTGAAAATGTGTGTTGTGATTGTGTGTGACACAATTTACTTATTATTATGGCAGTAGGAGTTGAATGTGATTGAAAGCCATCAAAAGGCACAGCGTCTGAATGTCAAACATGGCTTGTCTCTAATTCCAGACAATCTGGCTGTCTGTTCCTCTTCCCCATCCACACTGATTCTCAGCTTTCCACTGAGTGGCACTGAGTTTTTTGCATTTTTCTGTTCAGGTCAACATATCCGAACATTTGGAGAGCCGGAATGAAAACCAGTTTAAAGCTGTGTTGTGAATTTCTGCTTAAATAGGTTGGGTAGGAGAGCAGCAATTAAATTTTTATAAGAAAAAAAAAATCTTCCACGAAGCTTACTGTTTTCTGTATTTAACTCTTTCCCACTTTTTCTTTCCAACTTCATTAGCCTCCAAGTAAGTACAGCATATTATGGATGTCGAAGGAAGTTTTATTTAGACTTATAAGGGCTGATCTATTCCCATACTGTTTAAATTAATGTTCAAAAAAGAATTCAAACCACATTCTAACATTTGGACTATGTAAGAAGGAAACAGATTTTTTGGAGGAAAAAAAAAAGATGTTGCTTTAGCTAAGCAGAATGGGCTGCAGGAGCACAGGCATGCGCAGATCTCGTTTCTAAATGTGTGTATTATCTGATAAGATCTGGGCTTCGTGTGCATCAATTCAGAGAGTAAATGAGCCCCTGAGCAACTTCCTTCTCTTCGGTCCTCCCCTCCCTCCCTTCCTTCTTTCAGCCCCCTGCCCTTTATCCCCTTTTATTTTTGTCCCTCCTCTTCTCCTTCTCTACCTTCTCCTTTTCTCCTAACATATGGACTTTTACTTTTATCTCAGACACCTGCAGCCTAAGGCTTGGAAACATTTGGGGTTTTCACCTAACCAGTTTCTTTTCCGACCAAATTAGCTTGAGAAATGCAGGGTGACTTTGAAAGCAAGAATCTCTTGAAATAGAATGGCCTCAATTTACATCAGTTATAACATTCGGAGAATTAAGTTCCCAATATCTTCCCCAAATACCATGCTCTGCCCACACATGGAATGCCTTGTTAGGTAAGCATCCACACATGTGATCATTCCCTGTCAGAAAACAGCTAGAGATGAAAACAAAGTCACCAATTTTGTGTTTTTAATGCAGTTGATTTTTCTCCGTTTTTCAAGTGCGAACACTGAGACAAAAAGAAGCATTGATATGACTTCAGAAAGGGTTGCAAGGCCAAAATTGTGTGTGTGTGTGTGTGTGTGTGTGTTGCATGAGTGAATTACATTTCAATTAGCCAGCTTTTAGCAACAGTTACTTACTTTGGTGTGTTGGTTTCTATTTGTAGCACGTATGTGAACATATTTTTTTCTCATAAATGAAGTGTAGTTTTAATGAGAAAAAGAAAATAAACTAGTGAGCCAGAAAAATGCCAAAGTCTACCTTTTAGAAAACACATCATCTTCTAGATAGAAGCCCCAACTGTCTTCCATGTTCTAAATACTGTAGTGGTTGCCTTTGAAAATAGCTGACATCGTTGAGGAGGTGAATTTTAGGCTTCTTTAAGTGATGGATTACATAAAGCCAGGAACAACTAACCTATCCCTTCCCAAGGATACCTGGGGTTAGCACACCTTCCTGATCACATTATCAGTCCATAATGCTTCTCAAATAAACAAAACTTTGTCCAAGATGTTGTAATTTGTGAAGACTGACGAACCAGTCATGGACCCAAACCTTAAATAACCTATTTTATTTTCTTCAAGTCAGTCTTGACACACTTATCTGGCCTCTGGTCACTTTGCAAACATTATGTGTCAGTGAACCCAGAAAACTAATCCATCAGAACATCCTCCACTTCCCTGGTTTCCTTCTACAAGGCTTGTTTCTTATGTACCATCCACATCCAGCTTACCCACGGCTTGTGTAGGACTAAAGTTACTTTCAGACTAACCCTGAAGAAGGAGTCAGCATGTGTAGTAAACCAATTACCCATACCTTGCCTAGATAGATGCTCTGGATCAGATGTGATCTCCTATACTGCTGATCACAGATAACTGTGCAGAACAAATCCAATGGTTCATCCACAGAGGGGAAGGGAGAAAGGGCAGGAAATGTGATCCCTGCCTGTGTACTGAGAGCAGAGATTAGGTGTCATAAATGCTTAGCACATATAAGTGGTTCTAGACGAAGCCAGTCTAGACAGTTTACACTGTTTACTACAAAAAAATCAATGTAAAGAGTTTTTCCAAGACCAAGAACTGGGAGACAAAGAGGAAGAGAGAGAGAGAGAGAGAGAGAGAGAGAGAGAGAGAGAGATTGAATATCCTAAAATATCCCAAATATATGTAAGAAGCACCTGGTTACATTTGAAGCAACTCAGTTGTGTGACTAGAGAAAGCCTTTGACAACTAACTGTTTTCTGAGAGCCTTAGCTTTCTTGTCAAATGGTTCCTGGGAGCTGGTAATATTCAAACTGTTTAAATCTGAAGGCAACCCTGGGGATGGCAAGCAAGGTGAGCAGGAAGCAGACCCAAGTTCACTGTTATTCTACCAGATGAGGACAGAGCTTTTCCTGGTGTCAGAGAGGTTGTTGAATAGAAACACAATCAGAGATGGTGTACACCAGAACGACGTGAAGGAGCAAAGCTCCAGCAACTTCTGTAAATGTCCCGAGACTTTCTGGCCACTAGAAACATCGAGTCATTAAAGGAAAAGCCCATACAGCACCAGCAGACAGAGAATATCAAATTAATATTTCAGCCTGAAAGATACATGTAAAAGTAAAAAGCACATGGAGTGGACTTCTATGTCAGAAAAATATATTCAGTTTTATGGCTGTCAGCTTCAAAAAGGGTGGGTACACAGAATCACATTTTGTAGCTTTGTTTTCTTTTGTCTGTATAGGCAGAGGGGCCAGACTGTGGGAGAGGCTGTGCCATAACAGCTCACACGCATCACTCCTTCCACGTCCTGTCTCACCTGCATCTCCTCTACCCCCAAAGCTACCAAAATTAGACTGTGAGGCTTACATTGCCCCAGTCACACGCTGGAAGCATTATCTCCTATCTGTGGTATTGAGTGCTATAATCCTACAGCTAAATGTGGTAACCCAAATTTCACAGGGATGCTGTAGCAGGCTTGTCAAGATAACCAATCTCAGTGTGTAGAGTGCGAGGTCGTAATAAGCCTTTAGGCTTGGAGCAGTGTGGATGCTTTGTGTAGCTTCTCCTACGCACTCTATAGCTTACCCATCTTCACAGAGATCACAGGAACCCTAAATAGCAAATATGGCATCTGAACTAGAACACCACCTGTTTTGTGTAAGTGGAGATGGGCTTCTGCCACTGGCTGCTTCTCTTTCATTCCCACACTTTTGGTGAAGAAGAGAGCAAGTTTAGCGTCCATCTCTGTTGTCTGGCTGATGGAATTAATGTGTCTCCCCCTCATTTAACTACACCCAGGCCAGCAGCTCCTACCCTACCCACAAAACAGCAACTTACATGTATCTTTAACATATGTTGCTTTGGACGTTTTATAGATAGATGCTTGCAAGTGCTTCAGATCCTAGGCAAGAAAAATCGCTCTTTGACAAGCCACTTTGTTCCACATTTGAGAATATTTATTGTTGACTTTTGTGGGTGAAAAAAAATCTTTGTCTCTGCTTCTGTCTCTCTCTCACTCTCTGTCTTTCTGCCTCTGTCTGCCTCTGTCTGTTTCTCCCTCTCTCCCTCTCTGTCTCTCTTCATCTCTATCTCTGTCTGTCTCTGTCTCTCTGTCTCTGTCTCTCTCTGTGTCTCTGTCTCTCTCTGTCTGTCTGTCTCTCTCTCTCCTTCTCTCTCTCTCTCTCCCACCGCCTTCCCCCTCACATCGGATTACTTAGAAACATGCAGGTTTGACACATGCTTTTACCTGAAACTCTGTCTATTCCTGCTGCTTTATTGGACCCCTAATTACTTGTAAAAAACTAATAATAAATTGGGCAGGTGTTTGCTCTTCCAGTTGATTAATCGACAATGATTTCACCACAATTGACAGCGGAAAGCTAGGAAGCTGCAGGTTGGGGTTCACCAGCTTGAGAGGAGAATTTACAAAGGGCTGAAATTGCCAACAGGCTATGTTTTTCATTCCAGGCTGAGAGATTTCTTCGTCTCAGTGTTGAGCACTGTCACAACGATAATTCTTTATTTTTTACCTGTGAAACTCTGAAGCAGATAAAATGAGTTTAGAATTTTTTAAACTAATGAATTAATATTATTTTTTTTTTACCGTAAGTGAAAAAGATAAAAAAGATAATCCAAATTAGTCCCTGTTAACTCGGAAGGCGTGTACTACACAGAAACAATGGTGGCTAACATTCGCTTGACCGGGTCTTTTCACCATGTCTGAGATATATGGCTTTTCAATTCAGCTGGATCAGAAGTGGCAGCAGCCAGCAGAAGGTGGCCCCTGAGAACTGAGTATACCTCTCAGAATCTAGCCTTGCAAAGTTGGGGCCATTCGGTAGTAATAATTTTTAAAGTTTTCAAAAAAGAAAAAAAGAAAAAAAAACCCAAAGTCTACACGATATTTTTATGCTGGTAAGCAAATAAAAATGCAGAAAAATGAAGAAAGCTGAATTGCAGAAACAGATCAAGGAAGCCACACCCTTTCCTCCTGTTGGACTGATACTGACACTTCCCAAGTCTTATAGGGATTCTAAAGATAGACTGAAGAATTAGAGATTTTATAGTTTTAGTTCATAGTCCTGAGAAGACAGCTTAATTTCAGATAAACAGGCTTTCAAAATAGAAGTAGATTGGTTAATAGAATTTACCATGCAAAAGAATGTGGCAAAATATGTAAAGTAAGCTAGATCTGAGGTTTGGCTGGAGCTGGGCCGTATTTTTATATTGATCCTTCAGAACCCATTCACTTGCTCTGTTTTTATTTTACAGCTGGGCTTGTAAGCATGAATAATGTAGCTACACAAATAGCGTGGAAACTGAGTGTAGCCAGGAGGGAGTGAGAGAGAAAGGAGTCCATATTTCCTAACAACAACTACAAATAGGGAAGACATTTTTATGCTTTTTAAAGAGACAGAAACAGATAAAGAAGACACAGCAGGAATGGTTATCTACTCAAAAATACCATCAATTTTTTCTTTGTTTTTCCTGAAACAGAGATGGTAGGAGAATGCCTTACAAGGAATTATTACGACACACTTATGACATTGTAACTGATCAAATTTATAAGAAGAAATAATTACATCTCGGATTCATGTTAATATAAACATGAAATTGATGGCCCATCTCACTTTAAAAAGGACCTCCCAGGATAGGCTTCAGATTTTAAATATTTTAAAAACCCATTTCTACAAAACCAACAGGCCATCTAATGAAAAATGATAAAGCAAACTCTGTCTTGAATGTTTGCATTTAAGGGAAATTATATTCCCTTTGACTGAAATGAGAATATACAAAATAAAAATTTAGTATTATTGTATATTTTCAGTGAAGGACTTTGGGTCCCATCTCTGTTTCCTGGGATTCATATCCTTAGCTATAAAACAGCTTCATGTTTTTTGAATGTCCTTGTTTGCTAAGCTTTAACATGTTATTTTGTTAGAAAAAAAGTATACAGAGAAACATATATATATATATATGTACATATATGTATATATGTATGCATGTTCATACACACACATATGTAGGTATACATGTGAGTCCAGGTGTCTTTGTCTCTATAAAAGGAAAATGGATCCCCTGGAACTGGAGTTACAGGCTGTTGTGAGCTGCTTAATATGGGTTCTGAGAACTAAACTGAAGTCAGCCAAGCCATCTCTTGAAATCTTGACAGGATTTTTAGTTTGTTTATTTATTTATTTTTTGAGAGAAGAGTGCTTTTATTTTCTTGATCCAAGGAAAACAAACTGAATTTTTGCAATTCTTACCAAGGATGTGCATGGTCAATTTCTTTTAACCTCTAAAAATTTGTATGGAACCTGCCTGCCTCTCTCTCATGGGGAGCCATGTGCTCTGCTGTTGTGACACTGGCCAAGCAAAGCATCAGTTTGCCAGGAAGCCAAATGATGAGAGGCCCTGTGGCTGATATACCTGACTTCACTGGCCTATTTTTTAGATATTTCTTATTAAATAACTGCAGTTTCTAATCTTATCAGATAAAAATTGATGGTACTTATTAAGGTTGATTAATCTGTCAACTGAGTGCATGCATGTGCACTCACACACATGCATACATTGACACGAACAAGTGAACACACACACAGACACACATGCAAGAATTGAATCAATCAGAGAAACTTTAACAAAAGAATGAGGAAGCAAGCTTTTAAGAACTTCTTGTAGAAACAAAGCCTTCCTTTTTGTGAAATACTCCATTTCTTGACCCTTACCTTAGCATCTTGATTGCTTCATTCATAAAGTGGTGTATACTCAATGCCTGCTCATGATAGGCTGTGAGTCCAGAAAGACACCAAGCAGACAGGCATATACCAGCTGTAAAATTGCACACTCTGCCATCAGTGAGTCATCCAGACTACCTACTTCATCTCCTTCTACCCAAATATTGCATTTTCCCTCCCAATAAAGATGTTTTATAACAGCAGTGTGGTGCTGTAACTCACGGAGGCTCATCTGCTTACGTGCTCTCTGTGTCCTCTAACTCCCACCCGATCGGGCGAGCATATGTTCTATCTCTTTCATGAATTATTGGTTGGTGATTCCATGCTGGAATCTACACTTGGAAGGCAGTTTCCCCACCCCCATTGCCAAGATTCCTGCTCATTCTTCCAAGGTCCATATTGTCTAATGGCTTCCATGTTGTAAAAGAATCCCTCAGGTAATACATCTAGGGGCTTGGTCTTCTAAATTCTCAATTAACAAAAACCATCCTGAGCTTACACGGTTACCTAAGGTGCTGCAGTTCCTCATTTTGATGTTCAAATCACCATTTGTGTACACTATATTCAGAAAGGGGGAACCACTCTGCAGTGAGCAAACCCAATTGCAGACGTTTCAGAGTTCGATGATGAGACTCTCAGTAGCACAGCCCAGGGGAGCAGTACTCACCATTTTCACCCCTCCTACTTTTCCACAAATAAAGTTCAAGCAGGGGGAATAGACAAGATCCAGTTAGCGAGCTGTGAGGGGATTTTGCTTCAGCCTTTGTCGTTTGGATTTTCTGGAAGGGATTCCGCAGCATTCTCATGTGAGCAGGGGTTTTGTTCAAATGAGTATTTATTGGTTATCTCTTAACAGTACGATATTGCATACTGGCTAAGGACCAAAGAGAGTACATTTTCTTTCAATTGTCTGCATGGCCGATGATTACTGATGATCTGAACTGGAAGCAGAAATTGATTAGGCATTCTAGAGTAAAAAGACCCCACAAAAGAAAAGGTTCTATCTTAGCTATGAGCTGTCTGTAGGGTCTTCCTTGCCAGAGGCCAGAGAAACTGAAAGTGCTTAAGCCAAAATACCTGTGATTTTGTCATGGCCATAGACTAGATGAACTGCAGAGAGGGAGATCTAATGTTATGAACGTCTTTTCTGTAAAGAGTACCCCATTTCTATGAAACCATGAGAGCTTAACTGAAACTGTGAGGATCCAACACCTGGAATGAAAACTGTACTGACCAGCTCACCCCACTTTTCTCCTTTAATCCACTGAAGCCTCAAGGCAATGAGGTTTACTGGTACCCCAACCTTGGTAACCCCCCCTGCTGTACAGAAGCTCTGTTCTCTCTCTCTCTCTCTCTCTCTCTCTCTCTCTCTCTCTCTCTCTCTCTCTCTCTCTCTCTCTCTCTCAGCTTTCTATATAAAACTATTTTTCAAAATCTTACCCTAACAAGATATTCCCACATCACTGAGTGTAAATAAGCCACCATAGGAGAGTTTACACCAGAAAAATCAAGAAATGTTATAAACCAAAGCTTTGGGGAAAGTACAGGGGTTTCTCAGTCACTTACTTGGGGACCATTGCCTTCTATCTAGTCATTGAAGAGCTGTTACTGTGCTGTTAGGGCTGTGAGAAACAGCTCTAGACAGCTCCAGAGAAACAATGTCGTAATCCTAGTTTCGCAGTTTAAAGAACTAAAAAAAGATGTCAGAGCAAGTCTTCCAAGTTCAGGCATAAGCAGGAAGGGCTTTTACGAGGTTTCATTCATAAATAAGCTTCTGTGCAGGAGTCTTTCTTCTTTGGGAAAGGCAGTGGCCCATGGTAGGTTTTTAGTATTCCAGTGGATGTCTCTGAACCCATGCACATATGGACACCACTGATTGTAGTTCATGGGCTGTTGAGGAGAAAAAAGAAGACATGAACTTAGAAGGATGTTTTGAGAGGAATCTGAGGGTAAGGTGGAGGAAAGAGGGGTACATAGAAATATCTCATTGTTTACATTTTGGAAATCCTCAACAAGTCAATTTTGAAAGAATTTTATACAAAATATTCTAATCATATTCTTCCTTCTCTCCTTCCTGATCCACACCAACTTCTTTACCCAGTCAACTTTGCTCCTCCTCCATCTTTCTCTCTTAAACCCATGAAGTCCTGCTTGAATTGTACAACCACTTTGGGTCATGGGGCCTTTCTTGGAGTATAGTCAGTAAAGGAGACAGACCATTAACGAAATCTGATTCCCCATCTCCCAACAGCTGTCAATGTTAATACTTCTTAAGCTATGGATGGGACTATGCCTACCTCATCCCTGTGTGTTAGCATTTTCTCTAGCTTGGGTATGTATGGGTCTTATATATACTGTTACAATCACTGTGAGTCCATATGTAAAACTTCCCTGTTGTGACCTAAAAACAATGTTTTCTTACAGTCATCAAAGAGCTCTGGCTCTTATAGTCTTTTTGCCTCTTTTTCTTAATGATCTATAAGCCTTTGAGGAAGAAGTATAATTCAGATGTCCCATTAAAAGGCCAAGCACTCCACAGTCTTTTTATTTGTTGAATGTTGAGTTGTGAGTCTTCATAGTCATCATCATCTATGACAAGAAGAAGCATCTCTGATACTAATCTGTGGATATAATCATAAGCCATTAGGAGCCAGTTTAATACCATGAGCATTTAGCCAAGCAACATTGCATATCCTCCCATCAGGCTGTGGATTCTTAGTCTATTGACATGTTACAGATTACATGTCATGGAATGGTCCTTAAAGACATTCAGAAAGTATTGATTTCAGTCTTCCTTAGGGTTTCTGTTGCTGTGATAAAACATCATGACCAAACGCAGAGGAAAGGTTTATTTGGTCTTACAACTCTCAGTTTACAGTCTATCACTGTGGGAAGTCAGAGTAACCATACAGGGCAGGAACCGAAGCAGTGATTGTGGAGGGATACTGCTTGCTGACTCATTGGCTGCTCATCCTGCCCTCTTTCACAATCCTGGATCACCTGCCTAGAGATGGCACAGCTCAAAATGGGTTGAGCATTCCCATATCTGTCATTCATCAAGAGAATATACCACAAACTTTCACACAGCTGATCTACTGGAAATATTTTCTCAATTGAGTTTCTCTCTTCCAAATTGACTCTACCTTGTGTCAGGCTGATAGAAAACTAAGCAGAATAATTGATCCCTCATTAACTTGACACAAAAATATATTACAATAGAAACAAAGCATTTGCTTTCTTTGTTATCCTCAAGTTCTCATATTAATGTTGATATCTCAACATAAAAAACTTTTTTTAACTTTTAAAATTCCCCAGTCTTTTAAATGTCCAAAGTCTCTTTAGATAGTCAAAGCTTATCCAAAATATTCAATGTTTCTCTGGCTAAAATAGCAGCTCCCAAGTCCAGCAGGCACTTCCTAGGAACCGATAGGCTAGTTTGATCTAACAAGCAGGTAGACTAGCTGCAGCTCTTAACCTTTGCCTCTGAGCCTCCAAATCTAATCACCCAGTATCACCCCAGCTCTCCAGAATACCTGCTGCAGCCTCTGCCAGCCCCACATTCATCCCCAGTGCATCACACAGACCTTCCCTTCCAAATTTCCTTCCCCCTACCTATTACTCTGTCCCAGCCCCAAACTCCAGCAGGCATTCCTTGGGAATCCACAGGCCACTCTGACCAGGAAAGCAAGTAGGTTAATAACCAATCTTCAACCCTTCTCTCATTTCTCTAAGTCCAAACCCCCCAGTCTCATCCCCAGCTCTGTACCAGACCATCTGCTGTGGCCTCTCCTCACTGACTGCCCTACTACCTAGGGGACTAATTGTGCAGATCCTGCTTTCCTCCTTGTGAAGAACTTCCACTGTTCCATCCCATCCCTATTCTTATGCTTCAGGTCCCAATACCTAGAAACATATTTTAACTATAATCACTGCCCCCTCCCCAACATTGGGCACACTAATCAGAATCTCAGAAGATTTTTCTATCAGGTAAGACAGACACAGTACTATCCTAAGAACCAGAGAGGAAACAGAAACCCAATAACAAAATGTTCACTCAACTAAGACATCAGCACCTCGAATTAAAATGCTCCTAATCCCAGATGCCTAGACAATAGCATAAAAATGCAGTCAATAATAACCAGAACAATATGTTACTACGAGAGCCTAGTAACCCTACCAGCAGACTCAGAATAATCCAAATAGTTGAGTCACAAGAAAGACCTTTAAACAGCCTTTATGAATCTGATAAAGATCCTTCAAGAAGAAAAGAATAAATTCCTTAAAGATATCTATGGAAACACAAACAGTGGAAAGAAATGAATAAAAGTGTTCAAGACCTGAAATGGGAAATAATCAATAAACAATATCTAAACTGAGGGAAATATAGAAATTAAAATGTTAGGAACTTGAACAGGAACCAATGAAGCAAGCTTCACAAGTCATGGAAGAAGGAATCCCAGGCAGTGAAGACACGATAGAAGAAATGGATACATCAGTCAAAGAAAATGTTAAATCTAAAAAACTCCAGGTGCAAAACATCCAGGAAATCTAGGATACAATGAAAATACCAAATCTAAGAATGATAGAAATAAACGAATGAGAAGAATCCCAGCTCAGATGGCCAAAAAACATTTTCAACTAAATCAAAGAAGAAAATGTTCCTAACTTAAAAGAGATGCTTGCAAAAGTACATACAGTATACAGAACACCAAATGGACTGTATCTGAAATGAAAAAATCTTCTCAGCACATAATCACCAAAACACTGAGCAAGCAGATTAAAGCGGGAATATTAAAAGCTATAAAAGAAAAAAAACAAATAACATATAAAGGAAGACCTACTAAAATTATATCTGAAGTCTCATGGGGACCCTAAAAGCTAGGCAGCCTGGATAGACGTGATGCAGATTCTAAGAGATCAAAGACGTCAGCCTAGACTACTATACCTAGAAAAACTTGCAATTGCCATACATGGAGAAATAAAGACATTCCATGATAAAAATAAATTTATGCAATATCTACTGCAAATCAAGTCCTACAGAAGGTTCTAGAAGAAAAACAACAAACTAAAGAGGTTAACTACATTAAAAAAAATAAAAATCTATAGGGAATAATTAATCTCAGACCAGAAAAGTTAAAAGAAGGGTAGCACATACAAAATACTTCAAAATATATAGAGTAATAAAATGGATGTGAAAACAGAGCCCATTCTTCTGCTGCTTCCATGACAGACCTTTACATCAAAGATAGACATCACCTTAGGTTAAAAGGTTGGATAATAATATTTAAAGCAAATGGACCCAAGAAATGAGCTGGTACAGCCATATCTAACAAAATATACTTTAATCCAAAAACTAATCAAAAGAAACAGGGGAAGGACATTACATAGTTATCAAAGAAAAAAATCTACCTAGAGGACATTTCAATTCTTAACATCTATGTCCCAAACAAAAGAGCACCCAAGTTTATAAAAGAAACACTATTACACCTGAAGTCACATGTTGACCTAACATAAAATACCCCACTCTCACCAATAAACAGGTCATCCAGACAGAAACTAAATAGAGAAATGGTAGAGCTAACTGGCATTATAAACCAAATGAAACTAATAGATATTTACAGAATATTTTACTCAAACACAAAAGAATATATCTTGTAAGTACCACATGGAACTTTCTCCAAAATGGACCATATACTCAGACATAAAGCAAGTGTCAAGAGTTACAAGAAAATAGCAATAACACCCTGCATCCTCTCTGACCACCATGGTTGAAAGCTGGATGTCAGCAGCAGAAGCAACAGAGAACTCACAAACCCATGGAAACTGAACCATGTTCTACTGAAGGAAAAATGAGAGAAAACAGAAATTAAGAAAGAAATCAAAGACTTACTAGAATTGGATGAAAATGAATACACAGCACACCCAAACTTATGGGACACAAGGTAATTCTAAGGGGCAAGTTAATAGTACCAAGTGCCTACATTTTTTCAAAAAGTGGAATGATCTCATCCTAGCATCTTAACAGAAGTACACCTGAAAACTCTAGAACAAAAAGGAGAAATCACACTCAAAAGTAATGCATGGGAAGAAATGAGTCAAGTCAGGAATAAGATCAATAAAGTAGAAACAACAACAACAAAACAATACAAAGAAACAAATCAATGAAACAAAGAGTTGATTCTTTGAGAAAAACGAAGTTGGCAAAATCATTTTCTAAATTAACTAAATAATAGAGAGAGAAGAAAAAGTAATAAATTTTGAAATGAAAGGGGGCTTAAAATAGGCACCAAGAAAATCCAGAGAATTATAAGGGCATGCTTTAATAACCTGTGCTCTACCAAAATAGAAAATTTAAAAGAAATGGATAATTTTCTCAAAACATATCATATATCATAGTTAAATTAAGATCAGATACACAATTTAAATATACCTATAACCCCTAGATAAATAGAAACACTCATTAAAAGTCCCCAACCAAACAGAGTTCATGGACAGATGATTTTAACGCAGAATTCCACCAGACTTTCAAAGAAGATTTAATGCCAATACTTCTCAAATTATTTCATAAAATTTAAATAGAAGGAACATTGTCCAATTCATTTTATAAAGCCATATTTATGCTGATACCCAAATTCTACAAAGACTCAACAAAGAAAGAGACTTACAGATCAATTTTCCTCATGGACATAGATGCAAAAATATTCAATAAAACCCTTGCAAATGGAATCCAAGAACACAAATCATCCACCATGATCATGTATGGATCATCCCAGAGATGTGGGGATGGTTCAACATAGTTAAGTTGATAAATGCAATTCATCAGATCAACAAATGGATAGACAAAATCACATGAGCACCTCTTTAGAGGCAGAAAGGCTTTTGACAAAATTCAACACCTCTTCATGATAAAAGTCCTGGAGAGATTATGGATACAAGGGACCTACTTAAACATAATAAAGGCAGGCTAGAATAAGTTTATAATCAACATCAAATTAAGTCAAGAGAAAAATCAAAGTAATTCCACTAAAATCAGGAACATGACAGGGCTGTCCTCTCTGATCATATCTATTCAATATAGCGCTTGAAGTTCTTGCTAGAACCATAAGACAACTGAAGAACAGGGCATACAAATTGGAGAGGAAGAAGTTAAAGCATCATTATTTGCAGACGGTATGATTTTATACATAAGTGACCCCAGTAATTCTACTAGGAAACTTTTACAGATGATAAACATTTTTAGTAAATCAGCTGGAGCAAAATTAACTCACAAAAGTCAGTAGCCTTCTTATATACATATGGTAAATGGGAGAAAAAAAAATAACCCACGGAAATAACACCTTTCACAATAGCCTCAAATAATATAAAATATCTTAGGGTAACTCTAAATAAGCTAGTGAAAGACTTGTGTGATAAAAACTACAAATCATTGAAGAAGATATCAAAGGATGGAAAAATCTCCTATGCCCATAAATCAGTATGATCAACATAGTCAAAACAGCCATCCTATCAAAAGCAATCTACAGGTTCAGTACAATTCTGACCAAAATCTCAACACAATTATTCACAGATTTTGAAAGGATAACTTTCATCTTCATATAGATATTATAAAAGAACTTTTGCAGGTATTACCATTCCCAATTTCAAGTTGTATTACAGAGCAATAGCAATAAAAGCAGCACATTATTATTGTAAAAAGACATATTTAATGGAATTGAGTTGAAGACTCAGATAAAAATCCACATACCTATGAACACCTGATATTTTATAAAGAAATATACACTAGAAAAAAAGATATCATCTACATCAAATGTTGGTGATCAAAATAGATGGCTGAAAATAAGAATCCAAATATATCCATACTTATTATCCTGCACAAAACTCACCTCAAAATAGATCAAAGACTTCAACATAAAACAAGACACACTGATCCTGATAAACAAAAAAATGGGGTACAACCTGGAACTCATTGTTATAGGAGAAAACTTTCTAAACTGTAGGAGGGTGGCACATGCATTAAAATCAACAACTAATAAATGGGACCTCATGAAACTAAAAAGCTTTTGGACGGCAAAGGACAGCATCATTAAGACAAGGTGGTAGTCTACAGAATGGGAAAAGATATTTTACCAATTCCACATTGGATAAAGGGTTAATATCTAAAATATATAAAGAACTAAAAAAAACCCTAGATAACAAGGAAACAAACAATCCAATATAAAAATGGGGTACTGGTCCAAACAGAATTCTCAATAGAAGAAACTCAAATGACTCAGAAACACTTAGAAATGGTCAACATCTTTAGTCATTAGGGAAAATCAAATCAAAACTGTCTTGAGATCCCACCTTACACCTGTCAGAATGGCTAAAGATCAATATAACAATGGAAGCTTATGTTGCTGAGGATGTGGTGTAGGCAGAACTCTTCATTCATTGCTGCTGGGAATGCAAACCTGTGCAATCACTATGGAAACTAGTGTGGCTCTTCTCAGGAAAATGGAAATTGATCTACCTAAAGATCCAGCTATACCATTCTTGGGCATATACCCCATAGAGACTTCATCAAAGCACAAAGAAACCAACTCAACCATATTTATTTCTGTTGTCTTCATAGTAGCCAAAACCTGGAAACAAACTAGATGTCCCCAAATAAAAGAATGAATAAGAAAAATGTTGTACATTTACACAATGAAGTATCACTTAGCTGTTAAAAATGGCTACACTTACAAATTTACAAGTGGATAGAAATAGAAAAAAAGATCATCCTGAGCGAGGTTTCTCACATCCAGAAAGAAAAACACGGTATGTGTTTACCATACCATATATGTGGATATTAGCTGTTAAGCCAATGATAATCAAGCTGTAGTTCATAGAACCACAGAAGGTAAATATAAAGTTCTGAGCTAGAGGTGGAGATAAATTTCATTGTCAAAGGGAAATATAATAGATAATTATCGATGAATTGGAGGGGGCTTGAATGGGAGAATCATTTGTGAAAGCAGGGGAGGAGTGAAGTGGTGGTACAGGGAAAGACAGCTAAAATTAAGAGACATTTGAGGGATAGTATAGAAACACAATACAGTAGAAACTTCCTAAAGTATATACATATAAGAAGGTGATCCTAATTAAATTGTGAAAATTAATGAGAGAGAGAAAGAGAGAGAGAGAGAGAGAGAGAGAGAGAGAGAGAGCAGACTGGTTATCTTGACATCTCACAAAGCTTTCAATATTAGGATTGGGATACATCTAATTGAACTGTTGGTCAAAGGTGTCCCCAATCAACCCAGGCTGTTACCAAGACGATAGATTGCTCTGCATGAACTGACAGCAAGGCTCCATTGCTGAAGATCATAACTAGACAACTCACTGAACACAGAGAATTTGAGCTGGTGCCTTCATAGATCCTTCACCCCTAAGTTCTAGTGTCTGGCACAGGAAGGTACTCTGCACACTACCAAAAGAGAAAAGTAAATGCCAATCTAGCCACAAGCTCTTTGATTTACATTGTTGCCCTGCCTGCAAGATATGCTAAGGCAATGATAGCACAAAGATTGTAGTTATAACCAACTGATAAATGACTTGACTTAAGACCCACTCTGAGAGATAAGAATCCATATCTGATGCTGCTTAGATGTTCAAAACCCTGAGACTAAATAGCCCAAGGACCGAGGGTAAAACAAAATACTACTGATCTAAAAACAAAACAAAAGCAAACAAAGAACAAAACATAGTGATATGACTCCTAATGATATTCAACTATACACATAGATCAGTGCCTTTTTCAGTCATCACCAGCAAAATATGCTCCTGTGGCAAGGTTCCATAGCCAGACACCATACAAAGAGTGAGAAACCTTGGAATACTCAGCCTTAAATAGGATCTCTCCATCAAATCCCTCCACACTGGGCTCAGAGCACCCTTTTGGAAGAAGAGATAGAAAGAGTGTATGTATCAGAAAGGATGGAGAAAACCAAGAAAACAAGATCCTCAAAATCAACATGAGCAAAGCTCATATGAACTCAGAGGGACTTAGGTAGAGTATCCAGAGCCTTCATGGATCTACACTAAGTGCTCTGTGTCTATAGTATGGGTTCCAGTTTAGTCTTTTTTTCCCCAAGAATTTCTTGGTGTATGAATGAGTGTGTCTCTGACTCTTATGCTTTCTTTTGGGCTCTTTCCCTTCTGTTGGATAGTCTTGTCCAGTTTCGAAGTCATAGATTTTGTTTTTCCTTACTATATTTTGTTTCATGTGTCTTATTATTATCTCTTAGAAGCTTGTTCTTTTTAAATGAGAGACAGAAAGGGAGTGGGTGCTGGTAAGAGTGGAGAGAAGGGAAACCATAATCAGGATACATATAATCAGGATATATACCAAAAAATCTATTTTAAATAAAAGGAAAGAACAACCCAAAGTCCATCTACAATTCCAAAGTCTTTTAACTGGGGCTTCTTGTAACATCAAAAATAAGTTACATATGTCTTATATCAAAAAGGAAGAACCAGCATATAGCTAAAATCAGATGAAACAAACAAACAAACAAACAAACAAAAATTCAACAGTGTAAAGCATAATGTCATATTTCTGAAACTCATGAACCTCTGGTTTCCAAAGGGCCTAGGTGGCTCCAGTTCTCATGATCAGCCATCCACAGAATATGCAGCTTATTTCAATGACTTAGAGGGCTCCAGTCGACATCTGCTCCTTTCTTTAACGGTCATTCCATGGTACTGGCATTTCAAAATGCTGGCATCTCCATTGCAAGTAGGCTGCACTATCACCACCAAAAGCCTCTCCAAAGCTCTCTTTAAGATAGTTCAGTCCCGAACTTCCATCTGTAACCTCTTCAATCCTGGGGATTCTACTACCACTGAGGATGCATCTTTATTAATGGCCTCTCCTTACTGCTTATGGTGCCAACCCTCGGGTGTTCTACACAACCCCTCCATGCCTCCAAAATCAATACCACCCAAGGAAATCTTACATTACCAAGTATTGTTGCCAGCACTAGGTATTGTCTTGGTGCTCTAAGGACTGCATCTTCTATGTGCTAATGCTGAAAAATATTTCTCCCATAAGATTTTTACTCAACGATGCTGTTATCTTCTTAATCACAGGTAATTGTTTGGCCCTAAATGGTTAGTATCAATTGTTTCAGAAAAGCAAAGAGTACATTTTAGTGGTTCTGGTCTCTTGGTAATCACAGCTGATTCTTCTAGCCCAGTTGACCAGAATCACAGATTCTTAATTCACACATCAAATAAATTAGTCTTCACAGGACTGTCAAACTTCCCTCTAAAACTTCACAAGCTTGGCCTCCATCATCTGCCTACACTGTTTTCACCAGTATCTTCTAAGTTGTTACAATATTTCACTAAGCTCTGAATGTTCAATGGCTTTTCTATGTTCATATTCCAAAGACCTTCCACAATTCTCCCCAAGCCAATCATGTCAACCACAGCAATAGAATACTCTCTGGTACCAATTTCTACCTCAGTTAAGGTTTCTAATATTGGAGTTAACACCATGATCCAAAGCAATTTGAGAAGGAGAATGTTTATTTCAACTTTTAACACACTCTGTCACTGGAGAAAACCAGGTCCTCAAGGAAGGAACTCGTACAGAAACCATGGAAGAATGCTGCTTACTGACTTGCTTAGCCTGCTTTCTAATACAATCAAAGATCATTGGCTCAAGACTGGGCTCTTTTAAATCAATCACTAATCAAGAAAATGCCTGACAGGCTTTCTCACAGGCCACTCTGATGGAGGCATTTCTCAACTGAGGTTCCCTCTTGCCAAATGACTATTCCTTGTCTCAAATTGGTAAAAAACTAACCAGGATAGTTACTCCCATAACAACTATACCGATGTTGCATTGGTGGGCATATATTGTCAGGAGAGTTCTTTTTTAAAAGGTATTATTTCCCATCTCCTTACAGTAGCTTTCAGAGTTAGCTGGGCAATATTGTTGCCTACTTTTCTCCTCTAGTAGTATGTGTAGCCTTATGATAGCCTTCCAACCTTATGAAAGCTATCCAGTGATGATGAATATTCCAATTGAGTACTGGCTAAATCGTTCCACTTTCTATAAACTTAAGTATGTGATTTTTTCAACAATAGGGTCTTACGATTAATCCCAGGAAGTATCCAAGAGTGTGGGGCAGTGGGCTATGAGAGGCATCTGGGTACTTGGTCGAGCACAGGCCTCAAACCCTGTACACCCTAAAGGGGTGGTAGGGGTTCAGTCTTGCTCTCTGGCCCTGGTTCCTTTCATTCAGGACAACCCTCTACAGCCCCTCCCAAAGAGGGGTTTGTATGATGTAGCACAGGTAGAGGGCGTGACTATAGGCCATAGAGTCTCAAGAGATCTCCATACTAATGAGATACCTAAAGGTCAGAGGGAGTAGCCAATTAAGCATTCCTTCCCAGACCTTCCTCCTACTTATAAAAAGTATTTAACCTCAGACCCACCCTGAGGACATGGGGTACAGCTTCATCTACTTTCCACCATGGCAATAAACCTTTTAAAACCATGGACTTCCTCATGTCTTTGGGGCCCACCATGGAGAACCATAGATGAGGTCTTCAACTAATGAGCCACTGTCTAATCTCCTGCTGGAAGATTTCTCTAGGTTCCAGCTACAGAGGCCTGCCAACTCAAGCAAGCTAGTAGAGCCAGCCATGACCCAACCAAGTGAGTCATCTCAACCAAGAGTTTCATCTACCCTATGGGGCACCAGCAGAGAGACCTCCAATCCAAGAGCTCTTCCCCCACAGGACCTCAGACTGGGATCTCCCCACGCCCAGAGTGGGACTCAGTGACTTCTCCTAACCGGGCATCCACCCAGCATCACATGGAGTGAATTCAGTCAAATTCCCACACTTCTGCCCCCCTGAGCCGCCTGGGGTGGCAGACACACGGGACCCACAATTCAGCCCAATAGGACCCACACCCACATGCGAGCCACAGCCCCACACGAGAGTACTGGCAATAAATAGCCTGTAATGTTTAGTCTATGTGACCGTATTGATCAACAATCCAAAAAGATGCAACTCATTTCTGGTACTGAAGATTTTATTTGGTATGTGTGGTTGAAATATTACCCCCACCCACATTATAGGGTAACTTCATTTAAACTCATTTTACCCATGTATACCCGTGTAATTTTATGATGCTCTAAACTAATAGGTTTCCAAATGGCTTTTTTGAAAGGTCTTTACTGCCATTCCTCCCTTCTAATGTTCTAGTGTTCTGTTCTAAATGGTGTCAAGGCAAGCAGGGACTATCAGTTCAAGCTATGTTCAAGCAGGAACTATCAGTTGGTTTTTGCCATGGTACAATGTAACAAAGCACAACAACATTTCTGATTGCTTAGTAAGTACTTGTTCTTACAGATTTGGAGAGCAACTGAAACTCAGCTGATTAGTAGTATTTTGTTGGACAACTCTGGTTTAGACTGAGGTAGCTCTACAGATTTTCTGTAGTACTATGATTATGTTACAGGAGTTGTGCTTCACAAACTTCTAATCTTTGGACAGTGGACTAGCTGGCATTGTTTTGAAAAGAAGCACCACCTTTTTCTGTGTAGACTTGGAATGTGTATGGGAAAAGCTGAAAGTTGGACCCAGTAATTCAATTTAGCTGGGAAAGATGATATCAAACAATATGTAAGTATAACACAGAAATAAATTACCAAGTATAGAAGAAGAAACCAAGCTGTTGTGCAAGGAAAGTTAAGTTCTAGAAGTTACTGTAAAAGTAATTCTCCTCAGCCCTGCCCTCTCATCCCTAACCTCATTAAATCTTTCCTGATCTATTTCCCCTTTTCCCCTTTATAACAATATATTCTATTTCACCTACTTTTAAAAAATTCCCTTTTACTATTTCTATAACCTCTGTGGTATTCCAAGTTAAATATCTTTAGCTAAAACTTAAAAACTAGCATCCCATATGTAAAAAAAAAAGCAATGTTTGTATTTCTGTGTCTGTGTACCTATCTCAGGATGTGGACAGTTCCATTCATTAGCTTGTGAGTTTCATAATTAATTTTTCTTAACTGCTGGATAATATTCAATGGTATAAACATTTTCATTATCTACTTCTCAGTTTACCTTCATTTGGGTTGTTTCCAGTCCCTAGATATTGTTACAAAAGGAAAACGAAGACAGATGGGCAGGTATAGCTATAGTGAGATAGAAAGTCCTTTGGGTATATGACCAAGAATGGTATAGATGGATCATGTGGTATAACTATTCCCAGTATTTTTAAGAATCTCCATATGGAGATAGATTCCATAGTGGTTGCACCAGTTCTCACACCCATCTTCAGTTGAATAAACTTTCCCTCTCCACAACATTCTCACCTGTTGTCATTTTATAAATTAATGTTAGCCATTATGACATGGGGTGAGATGAAATTTCAAAGTAGTTTGAATTTGTGTTTCCCTGATGGCTAACGCTGAAGGTTCTAAAAGTGTCTCTCAGTTACTTGTGTTTTATCTTTTGAGAATGCTCATTTTGTTTTCTAGATGTTTAGGTTTTTGAGTTATTTGTATAGTATGGATTTGATACTAACCCCTTTTAAGATTTATAGTTGTATAATTGGTGAGAGCTTTTTGTTTGTTTTGCTTTCTATAGGCTGCCTCTACACTTGAATGACGATGTTTTATGCTGTACAAAGACATTTTAGTTTCATGTGTTCCCATTTGTCAATTATTGCTCTTAATGCTTGTGCTTTTGGGGTTCTATTTAGAAAGTCTTTTCTGTGTCAGTAAGTTCAAGTCTATTCCTTTCTCCTTGATCAGATTCAAGGTACCAGGTCTTATAAGTTGGGGGTCCCTCATCTACTTAAAATTGAGTTTTGTTCAGAGGGGGAGATACAAATCTAGTTTCATTCTTCTACGTGGAACTAACCAGCTTTGACTAACACCATTTGTTAAAGATGTGATCTTCAGTGTGTAATGCTTAACCTAATTGACAAAAATTAGGCATCTGTAGGTACATGGACTTATGTCTGAGTTGTCAACTTAATTCCATTGATTAATGTGTTGGTTTTTATTAGAGAATCACACTGGTTTTATTATTACTATTTTGTACTATAACTTAAAATCAAGAATGTGAAGCCTCCAGTAGTAGTTGTTCAGGATTGTTTCTGGCTATCATGAGTATTTTGTGTTTCCATATGAAGTTTAAGATTTTTTTTAATTCTGTAATAAATTTTATTGGAGTTTTGATGAAGGTTTATTGATTCTGTAGATTGCTTTGGGTAGGATGGCCATTTTCAAAATATTAATTCTATGAGAATGAGAAAGTGTGAATACCGATCCATCTTCTTGCATTTTCTTTAATATCTCTCTGTCTCTGTCTCTCTGTCTCTCTCTCTTCCTCTCTCTCTCTCTCTCTCTCTCTCTTTCACTTTATTTTGTTTTATTTCTCTGATTTCTCTCCCAGCCCCTTTGTCATTTTTTATATTTTTGTGTTTTAATTTTGTATCTTGGTATATATCAGCTATGAAAGTTTCTGGTAAGTTTTTAAAGATCTTTTATTCATGAAAGATGCATATCATCTTCAAATCAAGATACTTTGACTTCTTTTCCTGTTTGAAGTTCTTTTATCTATTCCACTTGTCTTGTTGCTCTGTCTAAGACTTCAAGCACTATACTGAATGTGAATGGAGAACATGGACATACTTGCCTTGTTCCTGGATTTAGACAATTAGAATGTTGGTTGTTGCCATGGACTTCCATTACCTTGTCACACTTATACTTAGATTAACCATGACATTTGTCATGATGAGGTGTTAGATTTTGTTCAAGGCTTTTGTCTACTGAGATGATCATCAATTTCTGCTCTTGAGTCAACTTATAGAATGTATTTATATACATATACATATATTAATTTAGTCTTATTTTTTCACTTTTAATTAACTATCTTTATTCTTATCATTAATTGCTTTAAAACTATGATCAGGTAATTCTGAAACACAAGGGATAAATTAACTGCTAATAAAATATTCCTTCTTCTGTTTTCTTTCATTTTTTGGATATATTTTATTTACTTACATTTTAGATGCCACCTCCCTTCCCCATTTCCCCTCCCTAGAAAACCCCTATCCCATCCCCTTCCTTCTTTTTGCTTTTATACCATTTTAATTACATGCAAGTATTAAGGTCAGTAGTAGATTGAGAAACTAGCACTACAATAGATGCAAATAATCAAGGAACAAGCAAGACAATAAATATAATAGTCAAAGAACAAGCAAGGCAATAAACAAAGTTCCGTTAACACTCCCATGATTACTATTTCTACAAGCTTATCAGAATGAACAAAATATCTGAGCCTACTTCCCTGTCCTAGCCCAAAGTCATTTTCATGTCTGAAGCCTACTTTGTTATTCAAGGCTAAAATTTAGTTTCCTGCCTGAAATTACTTCTTTGTTCTAGCGTAATGTCAGATTTCTGCATGAATCCCATTTCCTTGTCCTTGGCCCATGTCAGCAGGTTCAGAATTGAAGAGTAAGGAGCCATCTCAAGTGTCATGCCAAATACCATTGGAGTTGTGTTAGTTTTAAAATTTACTGTGGTAGTCATTATAATTAGGAAAAAGTTTAAAGACACTTGCAGGGTATTTGGCATAATTCTAACACCTCTATGGATGTTTTAACTTTGCATAGTGAGCTTATGAACCTAAAGAATGGTGGTCTGCTGAGTGTTGATGTGGCAGATACTGCTGATAAAATTGCCGATGGCCTGAGTTCAGTATTTCTATTTTGGTCAAGCTTCAGGAATGGCATATATAGCTTGATCATGCTAGCCCTTTTTGTCCTGGGAATACTTTTATTCCTGCCCATCATGTCACAGCTTGTCTTTAACAGCATCAACATGTTGGCAGCCAAAGTACATGGCTTGAAACTGAAAATAGACCCCCAAGACAGTTATTAAATTAACAGGCTGGCAAGCCAAGGATGGGTCGGATTCTGCACAGAGTCTTACCTACCTAAGACAGAAGTGCCTTGCTTTTTATAATGCATATTCCTCAATGGCTAAGGAAGGCATTCTTGGCAGAACAACCTAAGGCAGGCTCAGTCTTGTTTATGAAATATAAAGAGGGGAGAGATGAAGAGCTTTTGGGGCTGCTTGGCAAGAATTAACTTACTTTTAATGTTGCATCTTTGAATCTCTCAGATGGACCAAACTTGATGGGTAATGATTGATGTGTTCTTAATACATTTTGCATGTATTTTATTGAGAATACTTTTTGAGAATATTCATCTTTATTAGAGATATTAGCCTATAATTTTCTTTTTTCAGTTGTATATTTGTCTAGTCTAGGTATCAGGGTAATGATATTCCTAAAAAAAGGAAATGGTACTTCATTTTTAGGTTTTTAGAAGAGTTTGAGTTATATTGGTGTTAATTTTTCTTTGGGGATCTGGTTGAATTCTACACCTAATCCATTTGTCCAAGGGATAATTTTAGCTAGGAAATGTATCTCATTGGTTGTTATAGATGTATTGATATTATTTATTTCAGCCTGATTTAACTTTGAATACATCATATATATCAACAAATTCACTCATTTCTTTTAGATTTTAGTCCTTGGTAGAATACGGATTTTAAAGTACAAACTTAGAATTCTCTGAAATTTATTAATGTCTGTCGTGATGTTTCACTTATAGTCTTTTAATTTTATTAATTTGGATTTCTCTTTTGATTGATTTGACTAAAGAATTGTGAACCTTTCCAAAGAAACAATTCTTTGTTTCATCAATTATTTTTATTGCTTTTCCATTTCTTTCCCATTTATTTCTCTCCGTATTATCTCTTCCTATCTACTCTTTATAGGTGTTGTTTGTTCTTGTTTTATAAGGCTTTCAAGTGTATCACTAAGTTCTTAATGTAAGATATCTCCTGTTTTGGGTTGTTATTGTTTTATATATAGTGCTGTAAATTTTTTATGAAAAGAACTGCCTTCACTATGTCTCATTGATTTTGATATGGGCTTTTATTTTCATTTAATTCTAGAAATTTCCTTCTTGAATTTTCCCCTTGGTAATTTTTTCTTCAGTAGTATTTTGTTTTGCTTCTATTAGTTTGTGTAGTTTTTCTTTTGCCATTTTTGTTATTCATATCCAGCTTTATTGTTTTGTGGTCAGATTGGATGCAAGATATGATTTCAACTTTTCTCCATCACTGAGAATTATTTTCTGTCCTAATTTGTGGTCAGTTTGGGAGAAAGTTCTATGTGCTTCTGTTAAGAATAAAGTACATTCTTTGAGTGAAATGTTCTGTAGAAATCTATTCAGTCCATTTATGTTGTTATTTACCTCCACTTAGTTTTTCTCCGGATGACTTGTATATTGGTAAAGGTAGGGCATTGAAGTCACTAATTTTTTTAATTTTTAAAGCTGACCTGTGATTTAAAATCTAATACTCTTCCCTTACGAAGTTGAGTGCACCTTTGGGAAAATAAATATTTATGATTGTGGTATCCTCTTTGTAGGTTTCCTTTTAATAAATATAAAGTATTCTTCCCTGTCTCTTCTGACTAGTTTTGGTTTGAAGGCTATTTTGTCAAATGTTAGAATATCTGTGCCTGCTTGTTTTTAGTTCCATTTACTGGAAGACCTTTTGTTCATTATTTATGTTAGGCAAATTGTTGGTGATGGTGAGCTGTATCTTGAGGGTAGTATAATAAATTCCATTTTCTAATCCAGTCAGTTAGCTTGTATATTTTTATTGTGAAATCGAGGTTGTTAATTTTGAGAGTTATTAGGGGACAGTGTTTAGTAATACTTCTTGTTTTGCTGTCATGGTGTTGTTTTATTAGACATCTAATGCCTATTTTGAGATTATTTTCTTGTTTCCTTTAGATATGTTTAATCACTTTATATCAAAATTTCCCCTATAGAATCCCCTGTCTGTTTTTATCATGCAAAAATTTTCTTTTTACTTTGATTATCACTAATAGTTTTGTTGTATGTAGTAGTTTGGGCTGACATCTGTGGATTTTGGAACTTGCAGAACATCAGTAAAAGCCTTCTGGATTTTAGTCTCTAATCACAAGTCAGGCCTTATTTTAAGGAGCCAACTTTCATATTCAACTTAGTCTTTCTCATAGCTTTTGCTAACCTTCCTTTGTTCTATATACTTAGTGTTTTAATTATTGTGTGAGGCAGAGAGTTTATTTTCTGGCCTTGTATATTTGGTGTCTTGTATGTTTTTAGAACCTCGAGAAGAATCTCTTTCTTAAGAGTAGAGAAACTTTTTTCTATGACTTTGTTGAAAATACTTTCTGTGTTTTCACCTTTTTCTATATCCATTATTCATATGTTTTGTCTTTTCTGTGTACCAGATTTCCTGAGCTTTTTAAAGATTTAACATTTGACTGGTTATATATTTCTTCTACCTTATCGTTGAAACTTCTCTTTTCCACTTGATCCAATCTGTTGTTGAGGCTGAGCTTTTGTTTGACTTCCTGACTTCATTGCAAGTTTTATTTCAGTTTGGATTTTCTTAAGGGATTTTATCTTTTTATTAAATTCTTTTTTATCTTGAATTATTTTCAGTATTTTATTCCGATCTTGTGTTTTTGAAGTTCGAGCATTTATATGTATATTTTCTGAGTTCCTTAAACATATTTCTGATTGCTATTTTGGAGTTATTACCTTGTACATCAACTGCATTGATTTTCTTAGGCAACAAATGGTGGAGGTTCTGGTTTTTGAAAATGGCTTGTTACCTTGGTTGTAAATATTGTTTGTTTTAAGGGGGATGGGATCTAAGCATCCGGAGTTAGATTACTTATTTGTTACAGTAGATATTTGGATCTTTGTTTTTTGTTACTCTAACGTTTTAACTTGTGGAACAGTTAAGTGAAACTTGGTTTCAGTTATAGTTTTCTGTGTGGTCCCAGAGCCCGTCAGAGCATAGGATGGCTGATAGACTCCTGGTAAGCAAATAGGCAATGTGACTCTCATGATCCCTAAGTGTGGTTCTGGATAAGAATATGTAGGATCCTAAAGACCAGTGGGTGGTTAGTTGATAAACAAGAAGGAAAGTTGGGGAAGCAGCAGCTAGGAATACTCATTCTGGGGATTTCTAACTGGGGTTCTGAATCAGGCTCCACAGGGCCTCAGAGCTGAGTAGTTTATGAGATGGCTGATCTACAGGAAGATAGGCAGGAGGTTGGCAGGAAAAACTTACATGTGGGATTTCCTTCCTGAAGTTCCAGTTCACATGACAATTTGGACTCCATGTGATCTCAGGTGGGGGTGGTGGATGGTTGGCTGATAGGTGAGGTCTCAGTGAACCTATTTTTAGAAAATTGTGGGGTTTAAAGAAAATATCTTACACTGTCAATGTAACATAGAAATTAAAGACTAGAACTTGACCCAATTTATACTAGTCTACTGCCTTGTGATTTTCAGTGGGTCACATGACAATACATATAGTAATCACTAGTTTTCTCTCATGGTGTTTTGAGAACTGCTTGGCAGCATGGATATTTGGTACATACCATGGGCAGAAGTCATGTTTAGCATTGTTAATAGTGAGAGAGTGAAGTTGCTGGGCTCAGGAGTATCAAAATTGACCTTTCCCCTGTATCTTTGCATCTGCTGACTTTTTTACCTGAGAAGATGTCATCTGGATCTTGCTGTGTTTTGCTCATTGTCATTGTCCTAGCCTCAGTATATATTAAAGCACTTCATAGAGCACTCCCTGTTCAATCTTTCTTAGCCACAAGCTCCACTTCTCCTATACCTCATCCACTATTACTGCACTAACTGGTTATAAAGCTAATCACCCCAGGAGTTCTACTGCATTTGCTTGTTAACACTCTGTCTTCCTTTGATGCTTTGTAAACCTTTGCAAACCTTTGATGCTTTCAACAGGAGACTCACTTGCATTGTTCCCATGGGACACTGAGCCACAGGCCTAGAGTAAGCATGTAATAAACACCAGTGAAGGAATGAATTTTTAAAATTATGTCAAGTTTAGAGTGAAAAAAGCTAATCCACTATTTAAACAGGGTGATCTACAGTCCTATTTTTAGTCAATTAACAGTTGTTTTTGATAATAAAATAGAAATATTTATGGATCCACAGGAGGTAGAGGAGTTCATTAATGCTCTGGATAAATAACAGAACGAGCAGTAGAAAATCTATTGACATATTTAATCAAGAAACTGTGAAAACAACTAGATATAGCTGATTTTACAAGACATGGGAAAGATTGGATTCAGAATAATTTGATTGGGTAAATATTAAAAGATTTTTCTTTCCCTACACACTGATAAAAGTTTATTTATCTCTGTGATTGGAAATAAGAAAGTCGAATTTAAATTCCCAATCATTAACCTCCCTGATTATTATAATTTTGTGTGGGAAGGAACATGTAATGTGAGTTAGCACCCTTGGTATGCAAGAGCTTCCATGGGCTTGGATACAGGTGTGTGAGATACTTGCCCCTACCCCAGATTATTTGTTTAATCATTAAAAAAAGAGGTAGGAGGTGGTATCAAATAAGGAGCCAGGTATCTTTATGTGAAAGAACATTTTATTTTAATATGAAGTGTTTAGAGAACTTTAAAAATACTATCCTAAAAGTGAAGGATTTGGGGGCTAGAGATGGCTTCTAAAAAGCGTTTGCAGCACAAGCACATATACCTGAGTTCCCCCAGGAGACAGCAGGATCCTAGAGGCTCACTGGAAAGCCAGTATAACCAAATCTTTGAGCTCTAGGTTCAAGGAGAGATCCTGGACAGAGAGAGAGAGTTATTATCCTTTGGGGAAGAAGCCAGTGGTGGGTTGCCCATACCCTAGTGCATGGTTCCATATCCCCGTGTTTATGAACAGTAGTAATTGGGCCTGGGCCACTGGTATCAATTTTAAGAAGAGGACATGATAGAGGGAGGGATACAGGGTAGGAACACAAGAGAATGTTAGAGGGAGATAGTAAAGGATGGATATAACCAAAATGCATTGTGTGTATGAGATTAAAAAATATTTTTAAAGAAGCAGAGATGTTCTTTAAGTATATCTAAGTGGTGAGTGTATGTACTACCTTAATCCCTGAACTAAGAGACAGAGGCAAGTAGATCTCTGTGAGTTCAAGGTCAGTCTGGTCTACACAGGGAGTTCTTGGCTAGCCAGGGTTACACAGCAAGAATCTCTCTCAAAAACCCAAACAAATAACAAGTAAAGCAAAACAAAATATGCAGCAATATTTTGGGTAAGATTAATATTTAATTCACTGACGATGACAACAAAAAACACAGCAAACTCCCTCAATCAAGTATGACACAATTGTGCTTATATATTATAAATTATAAGAGCATGCAGCAAAATGGTAATTCATATAAAAAGGAACAGGCAGCTAATCATTGTATGTATGATCTATTATTTGACCAAACATGTAAGCACATGCACCACATAAATTCTCATCCACAAACTTATACAGAGGTTAATCCTTACCATGGTAATACATGATACTATAAGGATAGAAATTACTCCTAAGTGAACCACAAAATGGTTAATGGTCCTGAATAGCCCAGTGATATTTTCCCCAAAATTCTAGATACTGAATGTATTTCATTTTCCCTCTATAATAATTTAAATAAATACCTTCAGGTAAATCCACTGTAAATGAAAATGTTGTAAAGTGAAAAATGCATGTAGTACAACTTCCTAAACATCATGGCTTGCCTGTAGATACCATGGCTTAGCTGTAGTGCATACTCTAAAGGACTGTGTGCTCACATTAAGGAGAGTGGCTGAGTAGGAGCATTATAAGCACAATGTGTTGCATTTTTTTCACCCTGGAAATGACCAAAATTCAAAATGAGAAATATGCTTTATACTCAATGAGTTCATTTTCATACCACTGTAAAGCTTTAAAAAAATGTGCATTGAACCATCAAATGTGAGTGTGCATAAATCCACACACAAATACATACGCAAGTATCACATGTGTGTCTTTATGTACATGTGTGTTTTCCTCTCTGTCTTATTTTCTAATTTTGTAATATGAGATACATTGGTTTTATATCATTGAATTTCATTATCATCTGTCTCATGCATGGGGTTGTGGGACACCAAAACTATTCACCTTAAAGATTCTGTAGTCTCCACTTTCTGGTAGTTCTGGAGTGTTGACTGCAAACATCGACCACACAATTGTTCTTTATTAAATGAAGATTAAATATGCTTTAATATGCAAGCCAAATGAAGAAGAGGTTTTGCTTTGTTTTTAACTGCAGTTTAGTTAAAAATGGTGTCAGATACATGACCAGATTTTATTCCAGATATTTCTGCAAAGATGAATTTGGTTACGATTTACATTTAAACCAGTGACCTTTGAATAAGGCAGATTGTCCTCACTAATGTTAGTGAGCCTTGTGGCAAGCTGAAAGCTTTAGTAGAATTTAAGATTGATGCTTCTTCAGCAAGAAGGAATCCTGCAGCAGTTGCCTTCCAGTTTGTACAGTAGCACCAACACTTACATCATTCATTTTTTTCTTCACGGGATTTCTAACATTGAACAAGAGGCATTTGTTTTAACTTCTTTAGTCTACTTTTGAAGCTTCAGTTTTGGCTTGCCCTGATTTGTAAGACAGTGAATATCTCTACCTTCCCAAACCACCAAGAGTGTGCAGCATGCAGCTAAGAAGAATGCAAAGATCCTGGGGCAGGCAACCTACTTAAATAGTTCCAGCTTAAACAATAACACTCTTGTTGTTCCAAGATTGAAATAAGCGCACTTTGTAAATTTCAAGTTATTTATGAACAAACTGAAGCCACACTAACCATAAAAAGGTGCATAAATTGAGAAAAGGTCTAAAGGAGAAAACTTAAAGTCTCAGTTAATTCTGTCCTGATATGTTTATTAATTCACTGGAGAACATTCCCTAATTCTGTAATTTACTCCAGATAGATCTTCCGTAATCCTACTTAAAAAACCCAGTCCCCAAATTTGTTTACTGTCTTACTGGTTGCTTGTACACCCTGTTTCAGCAGGATTCTCAGCCCCCACATTTCCCCAATGTTCCTACACACACACAAGAATTGTACATTTGAAACTTCAAGGGAGACCAAAATCTTTTAGTGAGATAAATCAGCAGGTGAAAGCACCGTGACCAAACCTCAGGTTTGAGTTGGAATGCCAGAATAGAAGGAGAGAAACCATTCTCATGGCTGTCTTTTGATCTTCAAATATGTATTGCAGCTTAAACATGCTTAGGGCCAAGGCTGGGTCCTGCTAGCTGTTTTTAGTGTCTCAAGTGGTGACCTTCTCCATAAGAAGCTCATAGCATGATAGTGGGTTTCTTAATATCACCCAGATGGAGAATCTGCCTCCAATGCTGGTATGACAACACTGTATAACATGTTCCTTCTTGCTTTTGCTCTGCTTGCTGGTTGGAAACACATCACACAGCCCCTGCATATTCCAATAAAAGCTGTCATGCAATGACATGAATATGAGCTGGGGTGGGGGACCACTTGAGATCTACTTGCCTTACAAATTAATGTATTGGCCTCTGAAATTTGACAGATGTTAGTCTAAATGTTCCAAATACAGTTCTAAGCTTTCTCAGACCAGCAAGTTAAGAATCATTGTTCATAATTTCATTATTTTTAAATTATATGTACATGTGTACCTGTGTGTGGGGATGAATTTTTGAGTGAAGGCACTCACAGAAGCCAGAAGCATCAGATACCTCCGGAGCTGCAGTATAAGTTGGTGTTGGGAACTGAATTCAAGTCCTCTGCAAAAGAAGTATTGCTGAGCCATTTTTTTTTCTGGCCCTACAGGATTTTTATCAGTACCAATGAAATCACAAGAACTGGAAAGCTTACTCCAGATCATGAAGTTCTTCAGTACCAGAATCAGATTAGATTTGGACCTTGTGTCCGTCCTCATGCTTCATTATAAGTTTTTATTGTTTAGTTTTGTTTGGATCTAGCACATGATTACGTAACATGAAGTATGTAGGGCCGTGGAAGGATGTCTTGATTCTTGGCTGGGAATGGGTTGTTGAACCCGGACTCCCACTGTAGAAACAGCAGGTGTTTGGCCACGCCCCCAGAATCCAGGCTAATACACCTGGTCTACCTCTCCATTAACCTGCACCTTACAGACACATTTGGCAAGTAGCCATTCCCAGAGAGGTTTGTGTCACCATCCACACCTAGAGGTAGAGGGCGTGACTATAGGCTTCAGCCTCGAGAGATTTCCGTATTCATGAGTTACCTAAAGGCCAGGGGGCATAGCTAAATTAAGTTATTCTTTCTCAGTCCCTCCTCTTCCCCCTCCCCTATTTAAGGCAGGCCTGCCCTGGCTTAGATTGGGGGTGCACATCCAGATTCAACTACCACACCATGACAATAAAACTCATGAAACCCATGGACTTCTCATATCATTGGGGCCTGCCACCGCCAAAGCTTCCAGCCTTTGGAACTCCAGACTTTCTCCCGTTATTGGGACCCTCCGGTGTGGAAAGCCCCCACGGGTCTCCACTGTGTTTTTTTCCCCACAGAAATAGTCAGTCAATTGATGTGTTTAGAAATAATGAACACACAGATAAATAAATGGCTGTTTACTGTTGTAGTTTGTGACATCCTTGGTGTTCGATGATTAAAAAGGCCATGATGCCTAGGATATCACCTCTGCTCTTTAAAACAGCATTTTAAAAACAGCTTCTGAAGCCTTACTGATTATCCTCTCTGCTTGTTGATACTATGTATGCTTTCACATGATTACTTGATAAAGTATATATACTCTTACAAAAGAAATGCTGTCAAATTGCATGTGTATATTCGTTTAAAAAATGTTATGGGAGATGGCTTGGGGGTTAAAGTGCTTCAGGTCCAGAGAAGCCATGTAAAATGCTGGTGGGTCAGTTGTCTTGCCTGTGATTTCAGCCTCTGAAGACAGAAGCAGGGATGTCTCAGTCAGCAAGACCACCCATATGGGCCAGCTCTAAGTTTGATTGACAAAGGATGATTCCTGACATCAATCCGTTCTCCACACACCCATATATATTTACCCACATGCAAGCAAACATGTGTAAATATGCCTACACACTGTGAAAATAGAAAGAGGGAAAAGAAACAAAAGCAATTTTTTGGCCATCTAGAAAAATGCACAGTGTGAATGTTTTGCAATGGTAGCCAAGAAAGTCTATAGGTGAATGCGTGTTCTTCATTGAGTCTAAGACTTGACGTCAGTCAGTTATACACCTGGGTATTACCCATGTTATATTTATAAGCTGACAGTGTCTCAACAATCAGGTCACATCATGAAAGTTTTAAAAAATTAAAAAAACGGCTTTCAATTCAATTATCATTATTTTCCCATCCTATGTTGTTAAACAATTTTACTTCTTAGAACAGTGTTCATTATCCGTCACTGCTCTGAATGGGACCAGCTCTGAAATGGAAGTTTAGAAGGCTTTTAATTTGTAAGGATAACTTCATAATAAGAAACAGCTTTATATTCTGTCTATCTTTTTCCAGATAATGGTCATTTGAACAGCTTCTGAGTATAGAAGTTAGTGTTAAAAATATGAACTGTATTGCTGTTTGGATGTTAGCATTTAAATTAGACTTTCAGTGTAGAAAATGCTCAACTTTTCTTTGAGATTGAAGGTGGACACATAGCTGGTCTGATGAAGGCAATATGTCAAGGTTTGAATAACAGTGGATCTAGACACTTAAGGGGTATTTGGGTAGATTGGGGTGAATCTGTCTTGGAAGGCATTGTTGTGAATTAGGGATAGCAATCTTTAGAGAGAAGAGATTGAACAGGGATGGTATAGAAATTTAAAGTATATAATTAATTCTGTGGATAACCGGAGAGAAATATATAAAACAATGGGTAATTCTGAAATGAAGCAAAGGATTTTGGTAGAAATAAGAGCTAGGAATGGGCCTGAGAAAGCCAGAGCCGGTTTGCAGGCAACTCAGTAGTGGTCGTGCTTCCAATACTTCGCAATCATGTCTATTATGTCCTATAATGGAGGGGCCGTCATGGCCATGAAAGGAAAGAACTGTGTGGCCATCGCTGCAGACAGGCGTTTCGGGACCCAGTCCCAAATGGTGACCACGGACTTCCAGAAGAACTTTCCCATGGGTGACAGGCTCCACATAGGCCTGGCCGGCCTAGCCACTGACGTCCAGACAGTTACCCAGCGTCTCAAGTTCCGACTTAACCTGTATGAGCTGAAGGAAGATCGGCAGAGCAAGCCTTACACCCTCATGAGCATGGTGGCCAACCTCTTGTATGAGAAACGATTTGGTCCCTACTACACAGAGCCTGTCATTGCTGGCCTGGACCCGAACACCTTTAAACCCTTCATTTGCTCTCTGGACCTCATTGGCTGTCCCATGGTGACGGACAACTTTGTAGTCAGTGGTACCCTACTCCGAACAGATGTACGGGATGTGTGAGTCTCTCTGGGAGCCCAACATGGATCCAGAGCACCTGTTTGAAACCATTTCCCAGGCCATGCAGAACGCTGTGGACCGGGACGCCGTCTCAGGCATGGGCATCGTTGTCCACATCATTGAGAAAGACAAGATCACTACCAGGACGCTGAAGGCCCGGATGGACTAACCTGTGCTCTAGATGGACTACCTGTGCTCTGGTCCCATCTCCCTTTTGTTGTTTTTCTTTTTAATAAAATCGCCTTTCAAAAAAAAAAGAAAGAGCTAGGAATGGACAACAGGGAATTCATATCACGGAGAGCTAATGCGTACAACACACACACAATTCTATAAAGATCTATGCCCATGTTCAGCATGTAGAGAAGCTTACTCTCAGAGAAAAGGCAAACCAGCTGCCATTTCTGAGCCTGAACACAACCATGGCTCATCAGAACCTTTAAAATCAATCATTTTCATTTAAGATTCAGTTAATCTCAATTCTTTAACTTCCAAACTCTTAATTGTGCTAGCTTATTTTCATGCCCAAGAAACACCTTCCTGTCTAGAAGAACAGCATTTATAGAGTAAGGAGAATTTACAGAGATCAATCTATTTGAAAACTACTTGTTTAAAATATTGTGAAGTCCCACCAGGGTATGTTGTTAGTGACTTCATTCTGGGTTGGGAATGTCCTCCTAGAGGACAAACCCTAACTCATGCAGTCATTTGATCTCTGTAATGATTTTATAGGCTTTTAAAGGTAGAACACCAAAACCTTGTAAAGACATCCTACTGAAAGAAAAGAAAAGAAAAAAGAAAAGAAAAGAAAAGAAAAGAAAAGAAAAGAAAAGAAAGAAAAGAAAAGAAGAGAAAACAAATAAAACTAACAAAGAAAAGCACTGTCACAAATTTAGAGAGGAGGTCTGGATGTTATCTATTCTTGAGCCCATATGATCAAACACATCATGCTCAAAATTTAAAAACTTCCATAGTTTACTGTTATGTTAGTACTTTGCCAGGATCCATTTCTTAGCTTATCTTTTTTTCAATGTGACTTGAACCTTGTCCTGTTTCCACGGACATCCTCACTGGATAAGAGTCACTGAGGATTTACCATAACTGGGACACTTTGATGAATATTTGATGTCATCTCCACATCACCTTATATAACAAATATAGGAGGTAAATATTGTCTTCAATTCACAGATTAGTCAATCAAAGCTTAGAGAAGATTCTTTATCTAAGATTCAAAGCTATAAGATCAGAATCTTGGGACACCCATCCCAAGGAATTATTCTTACACAGAATGCTATTCTGTGTCTCAAGTGAAACCCAAGTGAACATGTTAACCATCTTCTGGCTGGCCATGTTTTAAAAAGAACATTTTTGAGAAGTTAAACTTGATAAAGACAAGTCTGTTGACGGTTAGATATCAGTTTGTTTTTTAGTAATAAAATAGGATTTTATTTTGTGAAGGTAAATTCCTTAATGATTTTTTTGGTCTTGGATCCACAATAGAATGTTCTGACGGTTCCTTCCAAATCTGCTCAGTCTTACTGAATTTCTGATATAGCAGAATACTGGTACAGCCCATTAAACTGTCTATTTTAAAAGATCTTTGAGAAATTAGTTTTCACAACCATGATGAAGGGCTTCTGGCTGTATCCAAGGGGTTAATAACTCTGTCATTAGTGATAGGCAATTAAATGTTGACACTGTGCCCTGATGGTGTTCATGGTGACATGTCTGTTCTTTGGATGGGTGGCTATGGTTTCTTCTGTATGCTTAAAGTACTGGAGAGGTAATGTAAATTATTTAAACTGTAACAGATTTTGAAATAAAATGGTTGTAGTATTTTACTGAGAGACCAAATTTTTGGGTTCAAACTCCATCTTAGAGAACCTGACCTAATTTTGAACTCAGTTAAACTAACAGGTAAGTACTTAGCATTAGTTTTCAGGTTAACTCCCCCAGCCCAACAAAACCTGAGCCTAGCTCCAGTTTCTAGGCTAACCCCAACAAGACCTGTGTCTCCAGGTTAATCTTCCCCCCTACAAACTCAGTGTTTAACACCAGTTTCCAGGTTAACCCCAACAAGCCTGCCCTCTACCTAACAACCACCAATTAGCAAGAAACAAGTTAAATTTATGCACAAAATTGGCTCCCAGCACCAGCCAATTATGTTAAAGGCCACAATAGAACACCAATTAGATAGTTTCCAGGCCAGAAACATTCACCACTCTCTTGCTGCTTTCTATAAAACCTTGTCTCGATGAGTAACGAGTGTTCAGGGCTTTTCCTCCACCTGAACCATCCTGTAAGGAGTTGGTGAGGTAAGCCTGTGCTAGGTCAAATAAAGACCCTGGTGTAATTACATCGGATTGTCTCCTGACTGGTCTTTCAGGGTTCCAAACACTTCCTTGGTACTACATTTTCGTGCATTGGCTGAGAAGATCTCCATGACTTTTAGGATCACCAAGCTGTAGGGTTCAAATCCCAGTCATTCTTTGTAAATTTCAAGTGCTGCCACATTTGTGATTCTGTTCTGGAAAAAAAGACCTTGAATCTGTATCCATGGCCAAAACACAGGACATACCTTTCTGGGAGCCGTGGCTATGAAGAACTAGATGTTCTGAGCCTCGATGTGGGGTGGGCATGGGCTTGAGGAGCTGAGGGCATCCACCCATCTGGAAAAAGGCCTTGAATTTGTACCCGTGGCCAGGATGCATTTAGGTCAGACATGTCCAGTAGCCGTGGCTATGCAGGGCCAGAACAAGTTCTGAGCCTCATCGGAGGTGGGCGTGGACTTGCAGAGCCAAAAGATGCTGCCCACCAATCTGGTTCTTTTCATCTTTGCAAGAGCCACCTATTGGTTGTTTCTTGTTTCTTCCTGATAGAGAGGAGAGGTCAGATTTGTGTTTTTATGTGTTACAGAGATGTGTGTGTGTGTGTGTGTGTGTGTGTGTGTGTATGTGTGTGTGTGTGTTTGTGTGTATTTGCCACTTTCTGGTTGTTTCTCATTTGTTTGATAGAGAGGAAAGGTTCCATTTGTGTTTTTATGTGTTACCTGACAGAGAGGAAGGGATGAGTTTCTTTTTTGTATGAGTGTCACTTTCTGGTTGTTTCTTGTTTCTGCCTGATAGAGAGGAAAGGACAAATTTGTGTTTTTATGTGTTATATTTGCGTTTCTCATTACGAGGTGGTTTTGACAGATGTATTAACATAGGAAAGGCACCCTCAACCCAATTAGAATTGCTCCTCAGTCATTTTAAGGATGTCAAACCTAGGGATCGGGTAGAATCTCTTAGTCATTATTAAGAAAGATAAATTGACCACATTCTGCAGGTCAGCATGGCCTGCTTTCAATACTAACTGGTCCCCAAGAAGGATCCTTTGCCCTGAGATTGGCCCAAGGAACATAACTTTGGCCATTCAGACCATATACCTTAAGTGGTGGTTAGGCAAGACCTCCTAGACGACTCATCCTCTCCACTTAAACCGTTTTTGCCTAGACAACAGACAGAAGTTCTTGCCCTGGCTACCAAAAAGACCAAGGATACAAAGGAAGAGATACAAGATCATCCATAGTCTTCTGCACCATCCCTCTACCCAGTCCTCCAAGAGAAACAGAGGAGGATGTTACCTTTCCATCCCTACCTTATTTAACCCCTCAGGTAGAACAGCAGCAGCCGCTGGCAACTCTGCAACGCACAGCCCCATTGTAGGCAGGGGGAGGGGGATCTGTTACAGGGACACAAAGCTAACTGGGGCTGCCACCTAAGTCTGTCATCCTGACCTTGTGCACATTTGAGCCAGTCGATGACCAAGGAAATCAACCCTGTCACTATTGGTCCTTTGTCATCAGTGACGTTTATAACTGGAGAACTCAGAAGTCTCCCTTTTCAGCCAATCTCGGAGATCTAATCAATCTCGTGGAAGTGATCTTCTTCACCACCAGCTCACTTGGGATGATTTTCAACAACTTTTGTGGGTTCTTTTCACCACAGAAGAGAGGGAGAGAATCCAAACAGAGGCCAGGAAGCTGCTTACTAGCCCCACAGGGGAGTCCACCAGTAACCAAGCAGCTATCGATGCTAATTCCCCCTAACTCACCCAGACTAGCATTTTAATACTGTTGGAGGTAAGAGGAGGCTCTTGGTCTGCTATCAGGCTCGGCTGGTAGGTTTCAATATGGCCACAAGACAGCCCACAAATCTGGCCAAAGTGTATGATGTTAGGGAGAAAAAGAAAGCCCTGCAGCTTTCTTAGAGAGGGTCATGGAAGCATTCTGACAATATACTCCCGTGGACCCTGAATCACCAGAAGCAAAATCAGCAGTAGCTCTAGCTTTTATTAACCAGGCATCACCAGATACCAAGAGAAAGCTCCAGAGAGATGAGAGGTTAGGAGAAGAGTCTGAGAAACATTGTGATTGTGGCTGCAGAGAAGCAGATAGGAGGACAGAGGCAACAGACTCTTTTTTTTTTTCCATACAAGTAGCTTTTATTTGGCAAACTGAAGTTAAAAATAATTAAAGGTAAGGCTTATATCTGATAATTTATGATTTTTATAATTTATTTTTTCTCAAATCATAATTTATTCACACAGGGGTTATAAACACAGAAAGGCAGGATGTGGGGAAGGGAATGACAATGGAGTGTGGGTGTTCAGGGGGAATACAGATATCATCAGAACCGGGTATCAGCTGGGTGAAGGTTCAGGGGACAAGTCACTATGACTCTGCCTATGACTCGTTTGTCCTTATCTAAGTTGGTATTGTCTGCCAAGGCTACTTATTTACAAGGTCTATGACTACTCAGGCTTGTAAATTTCCACAAAAGCTGCCTGTTTACATTAGCTTATAGCCATCTGTTTCAATGTTTTTCCACTGAGACCCAAGACTTGGTATTAGTATACATGTATGACAGGCCTATTGCTAATTTTAGGCCTATGGCTGATTTCAGGCCTTCAGTGTGTAAGCAGGGCTGCCGCTGACATCTCTTCCCTTCTCTAAGTATAGAAGGGCTGTGGCAATTCTAAACTTGCGAAGGCGGGGATAGAGGCCTGACCTCCAGTATTTGAAGGGGACCTTGTAATGGCTCCAGTCCCCCTGTTGTTGTCCAGTGAGGCATGAGGGCCATACCCATCCTGATGTCTTTTTCCTGGAGAGGGGATACTTTTGACATCAACCCCTATGCAGTCAGGCTTGTCCCTCAGGGAACCCAGATAGATATTTTTATCTTTTATTTATATTCCCTTGCAGTGCTTAGCCTCGCAGCCTAAGCAAGAATTCAGATCGCCTGTCAGAGGGGGTTCTGGGTGGCCCCTCTCTGCTTGGTCTAGGGGCAGAAGTCCCCCCTTTTAGGTTGGGTGGAGATGGGTTTTGGAAACACCTTGTATAAAGTAACAACCTCATCTTGAGTCTCGTGGTCCTCCATAGCTAACTTATGATAATGTATCTGAGTAGGTTTTGCTACCAAATTATTTATCTGTTGTATCACAGAGTTAGTCCGCCTATTTGAGAGCCAGGGACCAGCAGAAAAAAGCAAAAGGAACCCAAATAATGGTCCCAAGATGGGAGGAAATAGGGTTGACAACTTTCTAGAGGCTGAAAACCAATTCTTGTACCAGCATTCATCTGTCTCTTTCTCTCTCTGATTTTTCTCAGGGCCTTCACTACCTATTTCATGCTCTCTTTAACCCTCCTTGTCTTGTCTATGTAAAGGCAACCTTGTTCTTTAAGGGCTGTACACAGTCAAGAGCTGTACATAGCCTTTTCTCTTGTACTAGAGTAAATCAAGTCCAATAAGGATCTTTGCGATTTTAGGAGGTCTCTTCAGACAGCGAAACAAGGGATTTCTTCAGATTAGTGATGTCAATCTCTAGCTGTTTGATGTTCTTGTCAGTGGCCTTTCAATGGTCTGAGTAGTATAAGTTCGGAGGCCAGCATCTGGATTAGAACTTCTAACAGCAGACATCATGGGTGATTCATTTTTACCTGGGATGCTGCCCGAGTTCAAGTTCCTGGGAGTCCCTCTTTCTCTCGATTTTCTGGGGTTGGGTACAGAGCTGTTGCCTGTGACTTGCTCTATGCTCAGGCCCAGACCGGAAGTCTTGGCAATAGACTCTTGACCTGGCGAAGATACTGTTGGCAGCTACAGCCAAATCAGAAGACTGTAGGAGATGCCTAAAACAGCTTCTAAAGAAGGAGGTAAGGGGGACAGATTTAGATTAAGAATACCCCCCTCCCACACACACACTTGAGAAAGAACCAATGTGGCTATAGGAAGCAGGAGGGCTACTGCACCAGAGAATGATCCAAAAGGAAGAGGTCTATCCAAACCCTGTCCTTAGACGGTGAAGATTATGGAGGATAGTGTTCAGATCCCCTCCCTGAACCCAGGATAACCCTAAAAGTGGAGGGGAAGCCCACCAGTTTCATTATTGACAACAGAGTGCAACATTCTGTTTTGCTGAAACCTGAGGGTAAAATTTCTTCAAAAAAAAAAAATCTTTGTCCAAGTGGCAACAGGAATTAAACAATACATATGTACTACCCAAAGGACAGTATACTTGGGAATAGGCAGAGTAAATCACTCATTCTTTGTTAAAGCTGAATGTCCATAACCCCTCTTAGGGAGAGATTTATTGACAAAAATAAGGGCACTACTACATTTCTCCCCAGAAAGAGTCAAACTATTAAATTCAGAAGGGAAGCTAATTCATGTCCTGACCACCACTTTAGCTGAAGAGTACTAGTTGTTTGAGCCTCTCTCCACCTCAGAAAATGAAATTAGTACTTGACTAGATTTATTCCCCAGTGCTTGGGCAGAGACAGGAAGAGTCAGGAGGGCTAAACATTGGACCCTAATTTGGACTGAGCTCAAGCCAGGCTGAGACTGTACAGGTCTGACAGTACCCTATGTCTTTGGTTGCTAAGGAAGGTATAGCCTCCCATATCAGAGCCTATTAAATGAGAAGATTCTAAGACCATGTCAATCAGTCTCGAACATCCCCCTAGTGCCAGTCAAGAAGCCCCAAAATAATGATTATAAACTGGTACAAGACTTAAGATAGGTAAACAAACAAGTTATGGATATCTACCCAACAGTCCCTAATCCCTATACATTTCTGAGTGCAGTTTCTCCTGAGTGCCAATGGTATATGGTACTGGATTTAAAAGATGCCTTCTTCAGCTTACCTTTAGCACCCAACAGCCAAGACCTTTTTTACTTTTAAATACCACAATCCTGAGCTTGGGATTAGCAAACAGCTGACTTGAACTCAGTCTGCCCCAGTGATTTAAGAACTTGCCCACCATGCTTGATGAGCTCTTCATAAATATTTGAGTGACTGTAGAACCCAGCACCCTGACCTGACTCTTTTGTAGTATGTAAATGACCTTCTGGTGATAGCAGAGACCAAGCAAGAATGCCTAAAGGGAACTAGGACCTCTTGGAGGCCCTGAGGAATTTGGGCTATCAAGCCTCTGCTAAGAAAGCTCAACTCTGTCCACCACAGGTGACCTACTTAGGATATATGTTAAAAGAAAGTCAGAGATAGCTCTCAGAGGCCAGAAAAGAAATTGTTCTGTGCCTTCCAACACCCAAGATGCCCCACCAGCTAAGGGAATTCTTGGAGTCCTCTAGATTCTACAGAATTTGGATACCAGGATTTGCAGAAATAGCAAAGCCACTATATGAAGCTACCAAAGAGCCTCCTGAGAACTTTATGTGGACAGAGGGACATCAAAATTCTTTGATACCTTAAAGAAAGTATCAAATTTATGCACCAGCATTGGGACTGCCAGATGTAACTAAGCCTTTTCACCTCTTCATGGATGAGAGATCTGGGGTGGTAAACAGGGTATTGATGCAGAATATTGGGCCCTGGCACTGACCAGTGTCTTACTTCTCAAAGAAATTAGACCCAGTGGCCAGAGGCTAGCCCCCTTGCTTATGCATCATAGCTGCAATGGCTCTCTTGGATAGAGACGGTGACAAACTGTCACTGAGCCAGAGCCTGACCATCACCATGCCTCATGTTATCACAGGGGTACTTAAACATCCCCCTGCTCCTATTAATGGCCCACCATCTCTAAAATGAGTCATTACCAGTCTCTCTTCTTGAACCCTCCTAAGATGATCTTTCAGGCACCAATTGTCTTGAACTCAGCTACTCTGCTGCCTGACCCAGATCTCAAAGGCCAACTGAATGACTGCTCAGACATCCTGACCCACATCCAGGAGTCAATGCCACATCTTTAAGCTATCTCTCTAATGGATTCAGAGACAACATGGTTCACTAATGGTAGTTGCTTCATTCCAGATGGACAGATGTTTGCTGGGACAGTGGTAGTCTCAAATACTAAGATCATATGAACAGAGCCACTCCTGGCTTGAACATCAGCACAGAAAGCTGAATTAATAGCTCTAACCAAGGCATTAGAGTTGGGAAAAGATAAAAAGCCTTAACATCTACACAGACAGCCAGTATGTCTTCACTACCACTCATATCCATGAAGCTATTTACAATGAGAGGCCTTCTGATGGCAGAAGGAAAGACACCAAAACTAAGAGGAAATCCTCTACATACTAAGGGCTCTATGGGAACCGAAAAAGTTGGCCATCATACACTATCAAAAGGAAACAGATTCCATCTCAGAGGGCAGCAACAAGGCAGATAAAACATCGAGGTGTGTGACCCTAGAAACTGGGTCCCTCATGCCCTTGATTGCCTTAGACCCAGGAGAACCCACACTCCCTGACCAGCCTAATTATGCTACAGAAGATGTGATCTAAGCGAGAAACCAGTCCATGTCTCAGTGTCATAAGGGATGGTGGAGGACACAAGATTGCACACTAATTGTATCAGAGAAAATAGGTTTATAAATACTGAAACATATCCATTGTTTTTCATACATGGGAGCCTGGAGAATGCAGGACTTAGTCTGCTAGTTCTACATCATAATTAGAGATGCCAATTAGAAAATACTTGAAATTTTTAAGAACTGTAAATCTTGTCAGTTGAACAATGTGGTTGCCAGTGAGAAGAACCCTGGTACTCAATACTGGGATACTAAGCCAGGAGGCTGTTAGGAAACAGACTTCACAAAGGTAAAACCTAGGATATTTGGATACAAGTATTTGCTGGTGTTCATAGATACCTTTTCAAGACAGACTGAGGCTTTCCCAACTAAGCATGAGACTGCTCAGATTTTTGCAAAGAAACTGCTAGAATAATTTCTTCCAAGGTACAGTATTCCTAAGCTTATAGGGTCAAACAATGGACCTGCATTTATGTTCCAGGTATGTCATGTATGAGCTAATATTCTGGAGATGGATTGTAAAGTTCATTGTGATTACAAACCCCAGAATTCAGGACAGATAGCAAGAATGAATAGAATCCCAAAAAGGACCTTAATTAAATTGACCTTGGAGACTGACAATGACTGGATGATTCTTCTCCCCTTCACCCTTTATAGAGTATGGAACACTCCATACCAGATGATATTCACTCCTTTTGAAATTATGTTTGGTTTACCTCTTCCCCCACCATTATCCCCAACTTACAGGCAGAGGTTATTGCAAAAGCAGATGATCCCCAATTATTGGACTACCTTGAAGGTATCCAACAGGTACACAAATAAATTTGGCCTAAACTTTGTGGTCTCTATGAAACAGTTCCACCTCTGGAACTCCACTGATTCCAGCTGAGATTGGATCCAATTAAGAAGACCTCACTGGAAAGGCTCCAATGCTAGCCTTCTGACAACACCTATTGCCCTGAAGGTTGACAGAATTGCAGCATGGGTTCATCATACTCACACTCGAATTGCAGATCTATTTTCAGTTGAGGATGAACCAGATCATAGGAGAGAAAAGAAATGGAAGGTTTATCAGGCACCCTTCCAACACACTCAAGCTCAAGTTACAGCAATTCTGATGATTTACAGTGATCCTGAAGATGAACCTCCTCACCGAACGTACTGCAGAAACCAAGCCCCAGGGACACCATGAGCAGTGAGTGATGACAATCCTGACCCCCATTAAAATGTGAGCTTCAGGAAATCCCATGATTGGGCCTTCTAGTTACCAGAGAAAAGGGGGAATGAGAGACCAAATTTATGGGTTCAAACTCCATCTTAGAGCACCTGACTTAAGTCTGAATTCAGGTAAACTAACAAGCTGGTACCTAGCATTGGTTTCTAAGTTACCCCATGTCTTAGTCTTTGAACAGATACCATGACCAATGCAAGTCTTATAAAAGACAACATTTAGTTGGGGGCTGGCTTACAGGTTCATATATTCAGTCCATCATCATTAAGACTGGAATATGGCGTCATCCAGGCAGGCATGGTGCTGGCAGAGCTGAGAGTTCTATATCTTCATCTGAAGGATTCTAGCAGAATGCTGACTTCCAGGCAGCTAGGTTGTGAGTTTTAAGCCTGAACCCACAGTGATACACCTACTTCAATTAGGCCACACCTCCTAATAGTGCCACTCCCTTGGCCAAGCACACACAAATCATTACGCCCCCTCCCCCAACAAAACTCGAGCCTAGCTCGAGTTTTTAGGCTAACCCCATCAAGACCTGTGTCTCCAGGCTAATCCTTCCACTAACAAATTTAGTGTTTAGCACCAGTTTCCAGGTTAACCCCAACAAGCCTACCCTCTTCCTAACAATCACCAATTAGCAAGAAATCAGAAGTTAAGTTTATGGTTTGACTCCCAGCACCAGCCAATTATGCTAAAGGCCACAGTTTAACACCAATTAGACACTTGCCAGGCTAGAAACACTCACTCCTCACTTGCTGCTTTTTATAAAACCTTGTCTCGATAAGTGATGAGTATTCAGGGCTTTTTCTCCACTTGAACCATCCTGTGGGGAGTTGGTGAGGTAAACCTAAGCTAGCTCAAATAAAGACCCTGGTGTGATTGCATCAGATTAGCTCCTGACTGGTCTTTAAGGGTTACAAACACTTCTTTGATACTATAGTACCAATAACTCATATCAAGAATCTGATGTCTGTAATTGAGTATCCAGGATGAATGACAGCAGACAAGTGAAGATAACAATTACTAAGATGAGAGTATATAGCAGTATCTACCCCAGCACATCTTCAGCACAGACGTTTCCTAGATCTTCAAAAATAAAGTGAAGCACAAAATCTGATACCAGGCCCTGACATTGAGGGAATACTTACCCTCATCAGAACTGGAAATGAATTGCCCCAAAAGAGAACTACCACTTTATTTGTAATTTTATTAATATATTTTAAAGAAATTCCCAAGTTGCATTACCCTTCTTTTATTGTGGCCTACTAGGGGCAGCTTCTGAACAGGCTATTATCAGACAGGGCTCATTTCCACAGTAGGACTGAGGACAGAACCAAATACACTGCATTCAGGCTGGATAGTGCTGTGTACATGTAAGCCATGGATTCTGTTTGTGGTAGGGTGAGTGGGAAGAATCTGGGAAGAACATAGGAACTGGCATCAACTGTGAGGATATCAATGGGAGACTTAGTTCTCAGAGCCTCACATGAGCACAGAATTTTTCAATGAGGGTAGAAGAGTCTCTCACATACTAGTTTAAAGTGTTGCTGAGAGGACTTTTGTCTTGATAGCTAGTGCCCTCTTCTCCTGTCCTAGAATTCATTTCTTGAAAACCAAGTTTGGGGCAAGGTAGACCAAGGCTAGAATAAGTTGTACAGATGATAACTCACAAGAGATGGTCATGCTATGCACTATTATTCTTAAAAGACAAAGAAAGGTCTTATTAGGACAATGGGAACCAGTTGTAACTTGCATCTCTACAGCACACTCCCCTTCCCAGATCAACCACACCCTTTTCATAAATATGTGCCAAGAAGGAGGTAGCAACAGCAGAAGGCAAAATCTCACAAAACAGGGTCCCTATGTCATTTGACTCTTTCTAAAAAAATTTTAAGGAGATTGCTGCCTTAAAAAAAAAATCAAGTCTTTTCTCCCAGGTAAGTGCTTTTTTTTTTAATTGTACTATCAATATCTGATTGAGCATATTTCTATTCCCTCCAGATTTAATGTTTTCAGTCTGCAATACATAAAAAGATGCTAATGGTTGATTATGCTCGGAAGACTCCTCCAATAATGCCACATTTCTTGATGCTACATTCAAAAGGAAAATAGTGGCTCTTGGAATGTTAAATAAAAAAGATGAATAGTAGAAAAAAATCACTGTCTGACAAGGTGCAGAAAATGCATTTAAAGAAGTCTGAATCAGCCAACATCCAAAGCAGCCAGCTCATCTTTTAAGAACAGAACACAACTTATGTGTCAGTTGCTATATCTAAGACTAAAAGGGGAGGAAGACTCCTACATGAACACCAATGGGCAGTAAAGATCAAAAGGTTCTTCCCTGGAATCATAGGTTCAAATTTCAACTTTTGATCATGGTAAATGATGTAATCTTTGTTGAGAATTTTTAAGTGTATATAATACACCCTACTAAATGGCTATAAACTGCTCCTGAAAAATATGCCTAAGAGAAAAATAGTTCAACAAAAAAGTTTCCTTTAAATTGACAATTAACACATTTCACTGAAGCCCATTATTTCTACAAGATATCAAATTATACATATATATGAAATCAATATATAAAATATACCAATTAAAACATCAAGTCAACAAAGGAAGCAAGCTTATATAAGTAACAAAGAATAAATTGAAGGTTAATAAGTGCAGGTTACATTTAAAATGTAATAAATTGGAATCTCATAGCACTTAACATAAGAGGAAAGAGAAAAGGTGATGATTGGTGAAGATGGGTTGCAATTGTCAGTCTTGGAAAATATGTTTTTCTTTCTGTATTATTTTATCGATAACTTATTTTTAATAATTTAGACTAGATTTAAATGTAAAACTGTTAACACAGAAAAATAAATTATTATAGCAAAAGTTAAGTAGGAGAGTCTTTGAAAACACATAGACATATCCTGCATGCACACACACATACACCACACAAGCACATACACACAAACACACACACGCACACACATACTTTAGTGAAGAATACAGTTGTACAGAATAAAAGGCAGTTGCTTGAAAACAAATAGTAGAGCTTTTCCAGAATAATTTCCTGGATAGTTGTGTGAGCTAAGACTTAGGAAAAACTCACAGAGAAATATTCGGTTGACCCACTGAGCCTTCTTTTCTCAGTGACAAAAAGAAAATTGTATACGGAGTAGCAAAGACCCAACCTGGCCTGGCCCTAGGGCTCAGACCTTGCCATTGCAATTAGTTCTGTGATTTGCTGAATTGACACTTCATGAGGAAGTTGTATGTCCAAAGAGTCCAACTGTGACAAACAAGTGTCCTTACCTCAGCCTTATCTCTTGATGGACACATGCACAGTGACCCATCTTCCATACTTGCAGAAAGAATCAATTATTGCCATTCTTTCTTAAAAGACAAGTCAGTTAAAGCTTAGCTGAGGTTAGCGATGCTTCCTGCAGTCTCTACAGGAAAACTGGTTTTCATTACTCCAATTTCCAGATCACAAGAATAGAGGCATAGACTGTGTATATTCAAGGATACTATAGCTGGCATTGAGTGGAGATAGTGTAAGGACAGCTTAACAGGAAATTCATGTGGGCAAAGAGACAGATGTAGGCAAGACAGAAGGTCAGTAGAAACTTTAATCCTGAAAAATGTTATTATAAAATAGTTTTCTGTGTTAATTTTTCTTCCTGTAAAAAGAAATTCCAGAAAAATAAAAGCAGCGTATGCAAAAAGTTAAAAGATAATAAATAATAAATTTGCCATTTCTAAAGATACAAAGGTGTTGTTGTGTCTGTCTCTGATTTCTGTAGAATGTAAAGGGCAGTTATTACTACTATATTGCTATTTTAAAATGGAAAAAATGCTCTCAGTTTGATTAAAAAAACAGTCAAAACACATCATTGTCTCTAAGAAACATAGGTCTCTGGATTGAAACAAGAGGTCTTCTGCTTATAAATTTAAGCATTTTCAAATGACTGTAAACTCTGAGTGGGGAGTTTAACTAAAACCAGAAATGCGTATTCCCAACTATCTCTGTAATCAGTGCTTAGGGATAAACAGAGGTGTAGGTGACTTAACAAGTGCATTTTTGTTTTAACCATTGAATATGTGACATGAAAACATAATAATGTTTTTATACTTGTTTGACTCATGGTATCCACAACTTCAGGTATTTCACAACTACCAGGAACTACAGCTCCAGGGGTTGCATTCTGTATGGCTTCTATAGATACCTTCACAGTCACAGCACACACACGCGCACTTTGAAAGAACTTTTAAAATGTAACAGGAATAATTAACATTAAGGATGTTTTAAAGACCCTTAGGGAATCTTTATTTTATATTTTATTGAAATAAATGTAACATGTGTATATGTATGTGTATATGTACACAAATATACACATATGAAGTGATACCACTTAGGCCGAAAATGCTCACCACAAGAGCCATAGACTTTCTAACAAAACTCCCAATACTAAGGATAAGAGATATTTTTCCCAGTTGTTGGTTGGGAAAGACCAAGAGACTCCCAAAACAATATAGACTCTTGTTGTTAGCCTTGGTTGCCTCTCAGAGGTTGAAGGTAAGTCGGTATTGCAGAAGACATCAGACACATCAGATGCAAGATTCAACATTCTAACTTAAATTGATCTGAAAGCTTACTTCTTGGGGTCTAGCTTTCATAATACCAGAAAGTGTTATGCATTTCAAGTAACTTAATCAATAGTCCTACCTATCTGTGATGTCCATGAACCACAGCAAAGAGCATCAGGACAATATATCCTCAAAAGTGCAATAGTGGCACTTATCTCTTGGTTTTAAACAATAGCTGTTTAAAAGGACTTAAGACCAACAAGAGGCTCAAAATCATTTCTGGTACAGGAAACATAGCCAACTACCTGAAGCTTTTGAGGTCATGGATCTTAGAGGAGAAGCTATTCATGCTATTTTCTTAAAGCAATATAAGTTCTAACTATTTTCTAAAGCATATCCATAGATAAATGCAACTCTCAGCTCTCATTAAAGATTCTTTTCTTTAAAATAGATGGAGACCATTACAAAAAAAATCACAACTGGTCAAAATGCAGAGATCACCTGTTAATAGTGTGCACAGTTCCAACAAATACACCTACAACACAAATCTTCCATCTAAGACTCAGGGAATAACAAAGAGAAGAGACAGAAAGATTTTAAGAGGACTGGGAAGTCAGATTTAGATTGTACCCTCTAGAAATTATATGGAAGCTTCATCCATGATGTTTCATTAGTACAACTACCTAAACAGGACCTGAATAATGACAATACCAATAGACATGCTAACATGGAAGGGGGTTAGCACATGTCCCACTCTTACAAAGTACTATAGACAACTAACAACTGCTAAGAAAGGGAGATTTAGTATTTCCCATGGATAAGCCTCCTAATTGGTTATCTGATAAAAAATAGTCATCTCTGTAATCCTGCATATATTACCAACATTAAACAGACTCAACAGGTTGTATACATATTCACGTATATATGTTTGTGTGTGTGTGTGTGTGTGTATGTGTGTGTGTATGTATGCATGTATCCAAGGTTTCTGTTTCATCCTAAAGATGCCTCCCACCTCCTCATCCCTGTCAGTTGCAGATTTTCATTTATTTTTATGGCCATCTAGCCATCTCTCCTGTCCTTCCCCACACCTGATCCTGAATCCCCCATTCCCCTGGCCACCTGCCCTCCCTCCCAGTTCTCTCCTTCCATCTTTTTAAAAGTAAGTCAAGCTTACTCATGTATAGAACAGATCCAATTAGTTCTTATGGACAGAAGGTAAATCTTGACCTTGTGCAAATGAGAACATCTTATTACATGAAGGCATGAGGCTACACATCAAATAAGTAGCTAACTGGGTATCTCTGCCTTGGAGGTAAATGGTAATGCTGAGTGGAAGTCAGGTGCAATCTGTCCCAAGAGTTCATGGTTCTTCTATTCTGTTCTACACTTTGCCTCAGCCTCACTGTTTAGTGTTCTCAAGTAAGTCACAAAGCATATTAGATATTAACAACTATTCTATTGTTAGATAATGATATAAATGAAGAACTCCAGTCACAATTTTTACAGTCTAGCACCAGTATAGATTCCCTTAGCCTAAATTATTTGTTCATCTTAATGCATGACCCTCATATTACTTAGTTAGGTGCTATCAAATCTAGAGTCTATAGATATAATCGTGATGTTGAGAGCACCAGGAGTTCTTGGTTTTCATTTTGGTCCTTTTATTCATGCGTTATAAACTCTCCTGTTAGTATACAAGAGTTAGAATGAAGACTCCTTAGCTAGTGGTTAGCTTGGAACACGATGTGCCCATAGTGAATGTCCTTCTCATATTCCAAAGCCATTTGACAATCACCCAGTTTCTAAAACCCAGAGGAGAGTGAAGATTTTTTGTCTACAGGGACAATTTTCCATCTCAATAAGAATGTCAAGACCTTTGCTGTTTTGGATTCTAGCCAAGTTCTGAGTTTTGACCAAGAACTAAACTCTCTCTGTCTCTCTCTGTTTCTCTGTCTCTCTCTGTCTCTCTCTGTTTCTCTCTGTCTCTCTGTCTCTCTCTCTCTCTGTCTCTCTCTCTCTCACACACACACGTACACACACACACACACACACACACATACACAGAAAAAAGATGAGGATACACAAAGTAGTGAAATCATTTTCTTTGTAGGTCTATAGCTCAATATGGAATCTGACTATGGATGGCCAGTGGATAGTTCACTGGACAAAGTTTTTTCGTGAGGCTTGGTGGACTAAATACCTTTGTATCATTACAAAGACAGAGAAATCTCAAAACTGAAAAAAAAAATGAAATCCGCTTTACTTAATGCGGACCTCTCTCTCTGGTGGGCAGGTCCTCTGTGTCCAAAGATAATTAGCACTTTATAATGCTAATTATTATAATTATGTCTGAGAAAAAAATCATTAGGGGGTAAGTCCGTTCAGTGATTTTCAATTGCCCCTTCTATTTAAAAATAAGGTCATTTTTCTATGAAATAGCTTTAGGAGCTCAGAACAGAAGGAGGGTTATAGAAAATTCTGTGTAGATTTAGACCTGAATTTTTCAAGTTCTTTTAATTCCATGATGCGTCTGGGAAGGGATCAGGGGAAACAGTGAAGATATTTAGTCTAGAAGCCTGGAAATAGAGGCACAGAAGAGCAAACGTTTCTGTAAGCTAACCATCAAGTGGACACTTATTGAAAGCTCATTGTGTGTTGGGCCCTGAGCTCCCATGTTTCCACCTTCTATATCATCATAAACTTTCTTGTTGATGAAATAAGAGCTACTTTCTATTTTTTACTTAGCTAGGGAAGTAAATTTCTCACAGACTATCCCAGCAGCCACGTTTCTAGAATAAGGAGGGATTAATGAAAGGTGAATGAATTTGACTATTACTGGTGATTAGAAAAGACAAAATCATTGAGTGTTGGACACAGAAGCTGTGAGTAAGGACAATGACAGAAGAACCGTCAGGCCCAGACAAGGGCTTATAGGAATTTTTAGAATGAAAATGTCAGCTAAAGGTTCAGATGTTTTAACACTTAGTCCCCAATTGGGTGTTATTTGGATGGTTTAGGTGATGTGGCCCTGATGAATGAAACATGTCACTGAGGATGAACTTTGAGGTTTTAAAGCCACACACCATTCACAATTAGTTTTCTTCGTTTGCTGCTTGTGGTTCAAGATGTGAACTATACCTGCTACCATGGCTGCCTGTTGCCATACTTCCCCACTGTAATGGTGATGGACGTGAATCATGCTCATCCATTAGTTGCCCTGGATGTGATGTTTTATCATACAGATAGAACAGTAACTAATATAAGAAGTAATGCCTTGTGCTTATGGTGACTCATCATGCAATTTGGTCATGCAATTCTCATAATGAAAATGAGGACATCTTCATTGATTTGGCTTACTTTTGAAAATACTCAGTCAACAGAAGATATACTCTGTCATGTTGTCACAATAAATTTTGGCTGGATAAACTCAGATATCTGATTTAACCACTAAAAGAACTACTGTTTTCCTTGGTGGTTATAAAAGTACTTTCTGGATAAGACTTGGGTTATAATAAACTTTCTGATAGGCATCTAATCTCCATTCTCTTTTTTGTTTCTCACTATGTCCTTATAGCTACATGTCCCCCTGGCACCCTCCAACAGAACAAACAGTCCATCTTGGAATCTTGTTCGAAGGTCTTTTTTCTTTAGTGTATCCTTCTCCCTGAGACAGGAAGATGTTATGGACCCAGTAGGATGGGTGCTATGAGATCATAGTCATACTTAGGGGCAAGTTGAGTATAAGGTCTATGTTGTATAGCCCAAGGAGTTAATAGAGATCAAAAACCATGTTAAGGCATCATCTGGAGATGGAACTTTTGACCCAAGAAGAATGAAAATACTTATGTAGGTTAAATGTGCAGGGACCAAAAGCAAGAAGTAAACGGATGGCTGTGAGAAATAACAAAAAGATAAGCAGTCAGGATAAATATGGCAAGGTGCTCATCTTAGATTTCCATAAGTCATCCCTTCTTTTGTTATTTATTCTCAAGAGTCACTAGTGTATTTGGTGATATTCTTGAGGTTTATTGTATGTCTTGTGTGTCCTGATTTAGTGATGTCAAATCAATATTTCTCATTTAGTATAGTACAGGTTCTACCTTGAGTATCTTAAGTGCCTAGTGGACTTGATGTCTACTGCTGCAAGCGCATTTAGTCATTTCTATATTATTAGGTTAATGCATTTTTAGTTTGTGAGTTCCAGGGATAGTCTTTTGGAGTTAATATGATCTTTGTCCTGCAACTGAACTGATAGTGGGAGTAAGATCAAAAGCCACTAACAATGAAATAGATTCTGTTCTTTTGAGTTGAGTCAGAAAGGTATATAATAAGAACATAGACTGGTGTTTAAATTCTATTTGGAGAAGGATGACTACTAAGGTATGCTTCTGTCTGCTTGGTTGGGATATAAGAAATAAGCCCAGTTCCTACAAAGAATATCCTTGGAATGTAAGCAGATAGAAAAAGAAAATTTGACTTGTGGAATGCTTTTAACATAGCCTAGAATGGTGCAGGTCATAGCTACCACTATAAGCAGATTAAGGCACCTACAGAAAAGGGAAATATAGAGGATAGCTGAGCCTGGGTAAGAAGCCTTGACTAGAATTGTGACCTAGATCCCCACTGAACACATTTACAATCACTTTGAAGTTGAATCTGCTTAATGTTCAAAGAAATAAATCTGATTAACCACAAAGGAAGTAGAAATGAAGAATGTAAAATAACACGAAGAATCCTACTAGATGGTCAAGAGGACCTGACCATGGCCCACCTACCATACTGATGAGAAAAATCAACAGTGAGAAGGAAACAACAGAGCAGCAGACCTGGCTTAAAGAAAAAAGTTTACCCATTAAAGAAGGCATCAGGATGATATTAGGACGGTGGGCCTTGAAGGCATAGGCTCTGAGTATTACAGAAGCTCCCAGAAGATAATCATGCTGTAGATGTAGATATGGCCAAGATGTTTCAGTTGCCTGATGATATCATTGGGGGCAGGTGCCCTTTACCAAGAGGTAAAGGATGTGTCTTGTGATTAGGTAAAGTCCAGGGAACTTAGTTTGAACTTAAGGATGAGCATAACAGACCCAGGCCTGAAGGAGGCATTTAACAACTGGAGACAAAACATTATCCAGAGTTAAATTTTATTTATTCAGAAATGAACAAATCAGACTTGACAGAGTTATAGAACATGTTAACATTATATTTAAGAGAGGAGTTATAGGATGAGACACAGAAAAAAAAAATGGACACAATTATTGTTTGGTCACGTTCCATGAATGAAATTTTGAAAGAAGGAACAGGAGCCTAGGGTAACAAGTTTACAAGGTTTATGTATCTGATGTCGACACAAGAAAAGGAACTATGGGGTCCTAGTTTGTTCTTTTGTATTTTGTCTCAAATGCTTTCTTTAAAATGGAATTTTAACTTGGGAAGATAAACCTAGTTAGTGATTTCTGAGATAAGCACCCATTTTAAGTAATTAGCAACTGGTAGAGCTCCCTTTTGAAACTGGCTAATGTAGATATCTAAATGACTTCTTTGGTAGATCTTTAGGAAAACCGGGACTCTTAACAGGATTGAGTCAGCATGCGAATCCTGGTAGAGACCAAGTAGAAATTTGTAAATTTTCTCTTCGGTTATATGTAGTGGATGTTTCAGGCTATTCATGCACGGGTATATTGTTTTTAAGGGAATCTGAGGTTTCTTGGGGTATGCTCTTAGGGAGCTTATGAGGAGTCTCTTAAATCTTGTAAATTTTTTGTGTACCTCCAGCTGGGATATATTTAGGTCTTAGTGATCATGGTGATGATCCTCCTCCTGAAGAATGTACACTGTTCAGTGTCTGGTCTCTGGGTTCTCCCTGGCCTCTCTGCTCAGGAGGGAATGGTGATTTAAGAGAATTATAGGATTCTTTTAGCAGTATCAATCATTTTCTAGGCCCTGGCTACCTAGAGCAGGAGCAGTCCTCTTAGCCCCTTTTATCCTCATCAGTTTTGATCATGACTGTGGAACACTCAGAAAGTCAGTTATACCAGTCTTGAAGAAGAAAGAGCTGAAAATGTTGCTGATGTATAACATTTATACCAAGGGTGACCAAATCAAACTGTGTCTTTGAATTAATATTGATTCTATACTCAGCTTGTTAAACAATAAAATGCTTTACAAACTTAGCAGATATCATAAGTAACTATTCATCTTGATAAAACATATATTTATTTTATTTTAAAAGTGGTCATGTACATTTTACCAAGAGTTAGTGAGTAAAAAAAAAATATTGTAAAGAAACTCCAAGACTCCACATATGAAGCACTGAAAGCTTCAAATGGTATTATTTAAATATCTAATCACAACAAAATAGACAGATGTGCTAATATTTCTAGTGAGAATTTCTTAAATAAAAAGTTTAAGATAATTTTTTTTAGATGTAAGTCTTATGAATTAAGATGACTTTAAGCCAAATTTTCATGAAAACTTGATACTTACATGACAATGTTAATCAAACCTTAATGGAGGACTTATCATGTACACATATGACATAACATATGTCTAAAGAAGACTTACAGAAACATAAATACTGAAGGAGTGGAAGGGAATTGCAACCCCATAGGAAGAACAATATCAACTTAACCGAACCATCCAGAGCTCCCAGAGACTAAACCACCAACTAAAGAGTACACATGGAGGGACCCATGGCTCCAGATACATATGTAGCAGAAGATGGTCTTATCTGACATCAATAAGAAGGAAGGCCCTTGGTCCTGTGGAGACTTGATGCCCCAACATAGGAAAATGCTAGAACAGTGAGGTGGGAGTGGGTGGGTGGGTGGGTGGAGGAGCACCCTTGTAGCGACAAAGAGGTGAGGGATGGAATAGGGTTTTGTGAAGGGATAACCAAGAAGAGTGAAATCATTTGAAATGTAAATGAATAAAATGATTATTAAAAAAATACTGCTACACAAAGGTAAGTTAGCAATAAGACAAAGTACTACACTAATACATTTACCAGTTTAAAGGGAATTTGAATTTAGGTTTATAATAATGAAATGAATTAAGATCACCATTGATTTGGTCAAATTTGAAACCTTTTATTGTTTCTGTAATTCCCACTGCAACTTAGATTTTAAAATGTCTTCCTTTTATATCTTTTCTCAGTACCAAGTCGATACTCAATTTGATAATTAACTTGCATCTCTGTACTTTAGCTACAATGGACTTGAGATGGCAAACCCAAGCAATTGTTTTTCATAGGAAAATCATCAGAGGGAAAAAAAAGAACAGATAGTTAGAGTCAGATAAGAAGCTTCTATAGTTGTGTGTACAGGGTGGTATAGGAGATGGTCCATTCAGTCAATAAGTGCTTGTCATGAATGTCTGAAGACCTGAGTTGATTCTCAGAATCTACATTTTAAAATCTAGGTATTAAGGAACATGTGTGTAAACCCAGCACTGGAAAGGCAGAGACAGATAGATCTCTGAGCCTTGCCCACCAATCAGCTTAGTCAAATCTTACGTTGCAGATAAATATGAGCAAACCTGTTTCAAAAGGCAAGTGACAAACCCAGAACAACACTCATGGTTGACTTTTGGTCTCTACATGGACATTCACACAAAAAACCATGCACATCTACATACACATATATATACATGCACGCACATGTAAAAGATTACAACAGCAGCAATAGCAACAGCCATAGAGCGCGAAGGCAGCTTAGCACCTAAATCAGATTCCTAGAACCTCATAAAGAACAAAGCAAACAAACAACAAAGACAAAACCAGATGTGGCAGTGGACATCTGTAATCCTAACATTTCTAAGAAAAGATAGGAAATGGATCTGGGAACATCACCCAGAAGTTCATCCAGCTATCCTTTAGTACAAGACAAAGCAACAAAATGAACCAGAAAGATTCTGCCATAAAACAAGATGAAAGATGGGAACTTACTTCTCTGAGTTGTCATCTGACTTTTATACATGTATCATGCCAACTATACTCACACACAAATCCACACACGATACACACACACACACACACACACACAGAGAGAGAGAGAGAGAGAGAGAGAGAGAGAGAGAGAGAGAGAGAGAGAACAAATGAAAAATGTTTTATATTATAAAGTCATGCAAAAACACAAAACAAAAATGTCAAATGATAGATACAGCTAAGAGGTGCACAACACTTCAGACAAAATAACCCACAGACATTTATGTGACATTAACAATTGTGAACGCTAATGAAAAACTCAACATATAATTACATTTAATTATACTGCACCCTTAATAAAAAAAATATAAACAACAGAAAGGGACAAAGGATGTTTGTAGCTTTGGCTAAAGAAGTAAATCTGGTAATGTTAGTAGAAAATGACCAGGCAGAGAAATGGAATTGAGGCCCATTTAGATTGTAGGGAGAGGCTTTCCAGAGATTTCTTAGGATCTGAGGGTCAAATTTATACCAGTCCTTTAGGACATATCCTAATGGCAAGTCTGAAGGGATAGGAGAGAAAGAGCCCACCCATAATGAGTGAGAGGCTGTTCCTCTGCCCATGGCTGCTATCCCTAAAACACCACCTACAGTTATTATTGCTGATGCTTTGTATAATGATAACCCTCAGTGATTATTGCTCCTGACTTTGACCATAACCGCTGCAAGACCTGGTGCTCAGGACTTGCTAGGCACCAGTTAAAATATTAAGTATCTTATAGATATCACCTTATTCGATATTCCTAAAGAACACTATTAATTCAACCTTACATTTGTAAAAAGTGAGGGCCAAAGAGGCTGAATAATTTACATGTGAAGATGTGTTTTAATATATGTGGTGAACACCATTGTTACTAAGAAACTGTCTGCCAGTGAGGAGGAACTGGCCTTTCATCTCTCTGAGATGAGCAGTTGCCTTTCTGTTTAATGGTTTCTTAAAAATCCCCTTGTGACAAGCTCCAGAGGACAAATAATTTATTTCTTGTGGTGTATGGCTCTCTAAATGAATTAATTGATGGGCATCCCATTGTCATTTTGAGGGATATGGAAATAAAACAGGCAGGAGATGCTCTCTACCAAACTAATTTGTGCTATAAGGACATAAATAATAAGTATCTTTAAAAGTGAATGTGTATTTACCAGCTCATCTGTTTTTCTTCGAATCCAAGATCCTGTGTCTTTGTGCTGTCAGCTGAGAAGTTTGATTGTGGTTTTTAAGTATTTAAGTAGAATTAAATAGTAATTATTGTTGGGGGAGAGGAAGGAGAAAAATAATTCTTTCAACCTCCCTTACCCTGTTCACTCCAGGAAGAATAGGATGAATCCGTACATCATGGAGATGATAGCCCAGCAAGAGCCACTTGCCCCCCTTTTAGGATCCCTTAGATAAACATCATTTTCATAGAAATGTTTGCTATTTGCGTTTTCACGGTAGCGGCATTTATGTTGACAGTGCAAAAGTAATGGCAGCTCAGCACAAACTGAGACAGCATACACCAATGTATTAGTAATAAATACAGTCTAGACTGCTGTTTACTTGTGGGGGGTAAAAAGCAGTTGCATCCAAGGAAGTCCTTAGTGAAGTGGTGAAAATTATTAATTCTGTTCAACCTTAAACCTGCACGCAAGAAACTTATTGTTTAGTTCATGTAAAGTTCTTCTGCTAAATGCTTCATGGTGACAATCATCTCTGGGCTAAGCACTCATGTAATAGTTGAGACACCAACAGGACTAATTCTTTTGTTATAGGACCAGAGTCTTTATGAAAAAAACAGACAGACAGACAGACAGACAGACAGACAGACACAAGTGTCTATGTCCAAGTATTTTCTGACATTTTCTTACAAATAAAGAAAGGAAGGCTGTGACTCCAAGGAAAGCAGCCAATGGTGTTCTCAACAGGTGAAAAAATTAATGCTTTTAATGGACTGTGATTGACACAACCAAATATGTCAAAAATTAGTACTGTATAGCTCCAAAAAATTAATATTATCACATGACGAATGTAAGATTTCTTACCTAATGATTAATGAGTACAAGATATATTTAAGTGCAGGATCCAATACTCTATTTTATTGTTACAAAGTACAGGTTCTTCATTTCAGATTTCATATTGTGATCAATGCACATACCACCACTTGCTGAGCTCTGAGTGGATACTAAGATGTATCCACAATTCTCTGAAAAGCTTGATAGGTAGCTCTCTTCCCAAGCTCCATGTCTGTGCTGTATAATTAAGAAAACCAACTATTTTGTTGTTGATGTGGACATAAGACAGTTGTAAAGTGATAAATATACCAGTCCTGACAACAATTTGGCATTTAGAAAATGTAGTTACTGGGTACTATTTCTTATTAACAAATGTTTATTGTTATTTTAAAATCAATTGCTAAGTAAATCTTTATATTCTTCTCAGCTTTGATTTATGATTTGATATGTATTAGACTATGTCTAACACATGAGTGAAACTCTGGGGCCTCAGACTTCCAAGAATATACAGGTTCTGAGACGACTGAGAGTTGTTGGCATGGGGAATGTCCCTCGATATCTTGACTGCTACAAGATACCTTTCTGCAGAGTATTTCTTAATTATGAAAACTCTTAAAATCTGAGCAAGCATTTTCTATGAATAGCTGTGTGTATATACATATGTGCTTGTCTGTGTGTGTGTGTGTGTGTGTGTGTGTGTGTGTGTAGGGGGTATGTGTGTCACAGTATGTGTAGAGATCAGAGAACAACCTTGGGTGTCTGTCACCACCATGCAACTCACTGGGGACAGATCTGTTTTCTTTTGTTCTCTGACCTTTCAGTTTCCAGATACTCTGCTGTGTCCACATTCCACAATTCCACAGGGACACTTGAGTATAAGCATGTAATTTCATTCTTGGCTTTATATGGTCTATAGGACTCAAGCCCCAGTCCTCACCCTTGTATGGAAAGTACTTTAACCACTAAACCATCTCCTTAGTCTCCAAATTTGAGTTGCTTTTAATTAACAATGCTTACCTTAATTAACAATGTTTTCCTTGAGAAACAATTGTGTATTATTGCAGAAGTTTATTTATTAAAGTGTGTATCAATGTCCTCTTTTGTAACAAAATAATTTCCATAAACATATAGGGAATTATTTAATTTTTGATAACCCTTTAAGACAGACCATCATGTAATTGTTAAACATATTGAAAAGAAATAACAAGCCTAATGATACATTCAATTTAAAAATAACATAAAATCTAATCTATAAGTTTCATTTTGCAAAATGGAATTGAAGATTTCCTCCTTTCCTTGTGTATTTGGACGGCATATTTTAATTTACTTCCATATAAGTAAAAGCTTAGCTAAAATGTTAATAATAAATTGGGAGGCTGGTGAATAATGAATTGTTACAACTTGACAATAATTCATGCTTTTAGATTTTTCTGTAGAAAAGGATAATTTAATCAAAGAAATTTTAAAATGTGCTGGAAAAAATGATATTCTAGGGATAATTTATCCTGGGCATAACCCAAAATAGAAATAACTAGAAAATCCTACGATGAATATGGATGGGAGGAAGGGAAATGAGTGCGAGGTTTGTCTTTGCTTCAGGTCCACATTATGGATCCATATACTCTGCCAATGTGAAGTTCTCCAAGAGACATGCTTTGTCTGGGTTTCACACTGCGTTTAGGATGAGATCTCAATCGATAAGTTATCTTTTAAAATTTTTATTCTTAGACGTAGATATATGTCTGTGTGAGTGTCTGCCGTGTTAAGTGCAGGTGCTCACAGGACCCAGAAGAGGAGATCATGACTCTTGGAGCTGCAGATACAGGGAGTAAACTGGAATTCTGCTCCTCTAGAAGAACAATGAGCACTCCTTAACAGTTGAGACATCTCTCCAGGCCCTCTCTCGTGAGTTCAACGTTCTGAAACTTTGTTCTTCTTCCAAAAGTGCATAACTTATGGAATGAGTATTTTGTTGAATGCGCTAGCCAAGACTCAGTCTGGCCCTCTAGCACTACTACTCAAATTCAAACGTACTTTCTCAATTGTTTTGAGTAATACCACATTACAACTCCTTCCAGATCTTCTTTGTGCTGATTTATTGGTTTTATTGTTTGATTGTATATTTTTGATGAGTGGTATGTAATTACTCTGATCCTAAAGCAGCATTTCCAAACATTTTCATTCCACTAGCTTGAATTAGTGAGGTTGAAAATATAAAGAATGGATAGATAGCTGAATTTCATTTGGTCTAAGATTCTAGGCTAAGCATTTAATGTTGCCACGTGACCAATTGCAGAGAGGTAGAAGAGTTGATGGTGTACTAGGAGGGAGGGAGGAAAATGTCAACGATCCATGGAAATACAGACTATGTAGAAGAAACTATGATAGGTTTTACAGGCCTTGTTCCACGTTGAACAGGCCCATAAGAAAACTCAACTCTGAGGTCTTCTTCTGTAAGATTCTAGGGGTTTTTGACAAGTAATTTTTTCCAATTAAATGAAATACTTAATTGATTCTTGTTTTGGTTTTGATTGATTTCTGAGATAAGTTATTACTATGCTGTTCAGACTGATGTAGCACTTGTGATCTTTCTGCCCCTGTCTTCAAGGTGCTAGGATTACAGGCAAACCTGGCCACTGGATGGGTTCTCACTGATGGCATAATTCTTTCCTAACTTTGTGCATACTTTTCATAATGCAGAACAAAGTTAACTTCAACACAATATGTTTTGTAATATCTACTTCTCCCACTACCTAGTGTTCCTTTAAGGCAAAAGCTACATGAAGTTCATTAAAGATACAAGTTATACTTGTTCTAAAATAGATTTTTATTTGCTCTCATAATAGAGTCTTAAACTTTAGCTGAAAACATGGCCACTCACAATGAAAATGTATTTTGCATCTCCCTGATAGTAAGCATAAAGATTTATAGGGTGGGATAAAAGTGTTTTGTGAATACTTTCTGGACAGAGTCTTCCCCTTGTCAATTCATTCTTCTTGGTGACAGTTGACAGCATGAGTATGTGAATGTGTCAAAGACTGCTGATAGCCACTGATCGCACATTGATCTTAAACATTTACCACCTTCCTTTGCCTCCAAATTGAGATGGTGGGATTAACTACAGCTAACAGGATTTGACTGGAAACATGGGACAACTCACTTAACTGTAAAAAAAATACTTGTCAAAATACCCTAGAATCTTACAGAATGCCCATGGTCTAATCCAAGAAGATCTCACTTCTGTAAAAAGCTAACAGAAGTATCACATGTTTGTTTTATGTCAGTAAACTTAGAGGCCATTAATTTTAGATACAATTATAAAAAGAAGAACCTCCGAACCCACACAGGGCAGGGCAGACTCAGAACAGACTTGTAACATAGCCAATGGTAGTGAATAGATACCACACTATCTTGAGTCATGAGGTCCAGTTACAACCCTTGGAGTGACAGAATCTTAGTGGAAAGAGTTTACAAGATCACCAAGATGGAGATGGATTCTTTTCTTCTACCCACCCACAACGAGAAACACAACCTGAATTTGTTTTTAAATCATCCTAGTTCTGTGCAATTTCGCAGCAGCCTCTTATGTTCTCAATAAGAAACCTGATGGCATGTTGAATCTCACTTGCTAGAGACATTTACTGAAACATTTCATCAGTCAGAACCAAATTGATGGGAGGATTCAAGAGAGGCTAAGGAGTGCTTAGGTGAGAGCAGATCTGGAAGACCAGTGGAGAGGAAAAGCTGTTTTAAAGGTATGGTCTTGAAAAACTTCCCTGACATTTTCCGGCAGGCTAAATGAAAAACAGGGATCCAAGCCAGCAGAGTTGTGTCAGTCCAGGGGTGGCTCTGCCAACCTCGCACCTTGATCAAATTCACATGGGAATTCTGGACTGTTTATACTGCACTTCTGAAAACATGTGAGTTAGATACCAAAACTTACAAGCAGGGAGAATTTATAATAAAATCCAGATTTGTGGCTTATTTTGAAAAGAAAGTCAAAAGACATTACAACTATCTCACAGATGTCACAATCGAGAGATGACTGAAAAAATAGATAAAGGGCTAAGATAATGTTTAATAGTACATAAGTATTAATCACTTGAGATAAGTATGGTATTGTCTACCAAACAATTAAAAGCCTGTATGCGTATCTATCTGCATCTGCCTCTATCTCTGTATCTGTAAATAGCCTTTCCAGTGAGTCTACAAACAAGCAAGATTGAGAATTCTGCCTAATTGGCTATGCCCTTTGAGCTGGATATTCACTTTAGGAGAAAGACCCTGACAAGTATAGTGTAGCAGCAAGAATAAAAAGGAACTGAGAGGGAGAGAGGCAAAGCACAATTGGCATCAGAAGACTCTCAGACAACAAGAATAATAATGGCAGAAGGCATTTATGCGAGCAGGTGCGATGAGAGGACAGTGGTCCCAGAAGGCATATGACCATCATAGTCTCTGCCTGTTCTCTTAGCTCCACCAAAAGATGAAGTGGCCCCCAGACCCTGGATCTAATGTAAGAACCATATGCTGTTGTGCTCTTTTGAGCCCTTCTCCTGGATCTTGATAGAATTCTTGACAACTTGAATGGTGATTGGTGCTTCTCTGAAGACTTGGAAGATTGAAAGGAAAATAGATCTTCCATACATCTCCCCTCACTCATCTTGGTTTCAGTAAGAAATGTGAGGGCAGAAGGTGAAATACAAGCAGAGACAAAATGAGGTTGTAAATCAAACACTTTCTTACTCTCCTTGATCAGGAAAGCCTGTTGAGTACTAAGGAGAGAGAGAGAGAGCATAAAATGTGGAGAAGGAAAGCATATTCAAATTGAGACAAAGGGAAAAGTTGTATATTTTGTGCCTCAGTAAATCTCTTGGTTGGGGGGTGGGTAGAGCCCCAGATGTTAGAGTTAATGTAATATGCATCAGTCCATCACATTGGGAAATGAATAGTCCCTGCAACAAGGAATTAATAAATCTAGTAATTGTGTCATGTCTGTAATATCAACTAAGAAAAAAAATTGCTCAAGTCATTTGATAAATGTGCATATCCTGAGAGCATGTGTTTCTGGGGCCTTCCATGGGGATTCACCCGGAAGGTCGCCAAGGCATTTCTTCTCTTCCACTGTGCCCTCTGTGGGAAGAGCTGGTGTGAAACAGAGTGGCAGTGTATGCAGTGTGTGCTGGCCTCCAATTAATACCATCTCAAATTGATTCTCTACACTTTATTTCTTACCAACAACCTTCCCCAGAATACAAGCTCTCCAAGGCTATTAGACATTATAGGAAGCTTGCCAAAATGTTCTTTTCCATTTTGTAAATGGTGTAACTAGAATCTGGTTCACTTTTAGTTCTTCAAAGGTTCTTCAAAAAAAAAAAAAATGAAATGAACAACTAAGCAGTTGTCTGCAGCCCCAGGGTACTGCAATGTATCCAGGATGATATGTGCAACATTCTTGTAAGACACTTTTGATTTTTCTCTTGATTTTTCAATGGTATGTTGAAGGATCTGAAATAAAAATCATTGTGATCATGCCATCACCTTGGGTTTTTACGCCTCTTCAGCATACTGATTTCTACACAGAGGTGTGGGTCTGGGAGAACAAACCTGAGAAACAAAAATTTATAAAGGAAATGTTTTGAGGAAAGAATTGTGTTTGCTGCAGTTAATCAGGTTTTGTTTGTAGGTAACTTCTATGCTGTTTATAATGACAAACTGTATAGGTTAGAGTTAACCCAGAAAGACTAGTGAGTTGTACCCCCATGTGTACCCAGACTGAGTCTAGGTTGAGAAACTAACTTGAAAATACACATGTAATCATCAAGGACTGTCACATGCCAATCACAAAACCACTCCTCTGAATGTACCTATTACTTCTTTTCTTTGCTGAGATAAAATACCTGAAAGGTGAAAAGATTTATTTTGATTCCTTATTTGAAGTGATACCAGCCATGGTCTGAAAATTGTACTGTCATAATATACTTGAAGCTGAGCCTGGAAGAACTTGCTTACATCTGGGTAAGTCAGGTAGAAAAGAGAGGGTCAGAGGGAGGACCAGGCTGTCCTGAACCTAGCCTCCAGTAATGCAGTTCCTCCTGCTCCAGCTCCTAGGGTTTTCACAATGTCCTCAAACAGTGTCACCAACTGGGATTCAAGCATATAAAATTGGCGAGAACACTTCATATCAAAAGCATACCACTGACATTGCTTGTACCATAAAGAAATTTTAGGAGTAAAATTCACCTCTATCATAGGAGACAATGGACCCAAGAAGACAGTATTATATCTTGTGTTTGACACCTGACAGATGGGTGGCACTTCCTAGCACACTATGCTTAAGGGCATTCCCAGCTACAGCATAAGTGAGTGAATAGGTAGATAGGCCGGGGGAGAGGACAAAGAACTCAGAGACATGTTGGTGGATATTTGCTGCTTTTTCCTGAGCTCTCCAGGGAATCTCTGACTCCTGTCTTCTTTCTTTCATGTGCAAAGTCTTTGTCCAAGTAATATGGAGCTTAGAATATTATTAGAAATATTGATTCTCCTGGGTCATACTCTGAAGGCTTCTAGGCTAGACACACCACTTCTAAAACAATGAAAACCTGATCTGAAACTATAGCTTTAAAATGTAGCTAAACAGAAACTATTGGAATATTGTGACATCTATGAAAGTATCACTTATCATTTAGGCGTGGCTAGAGCTAGGGAGGAAATGACATGAAAGGAAAAATGGCAGGGTGAAAGGGGAGCTGGCTTAACATCACACAAATGCCAGTGAATCCAACAAAGTATTTAACTATAAGGTTAAGAAAAGATTTCCTACCCACTTGAGATGAAGTATCAAAGTAATAAACTGCAGACTATAGTCAAGGACAATTGGGCACTAATTCTCTCTCTCTCTCTCTCTCTCTCTCTCTCTCTCTCTCTCTCTCTCTCCCTCTCTCTCTCAACATATACTTCTGGATTTTCAAGCCAGAAAGTAAGCAACAAATCCAAATTAGAGGGAGCATGTGAAAATGTCACATAAACAGAGAAGGATGTTCCTCCCCATAGAACCACCAGACATCACCAAGTATCAGACTCATAAAGGAACAAGTGTTAAGATGATCCAAGCTCCATCATTAAGTTGGGTCAGCTATCTGGAAATGTAATTTAGCTGAACCCAGTCAACTTCGGGACATTACAGGCAGCAATGATGATAACAAGAAGAGTGAAAATCACATTCATTGAAAGCTACTTAGACACAGGGTGGTCTTGGTGTTAGTGTTTCTGTCACAGTAATAATACCCTAGGGAGAAAACAACCTCTAGGAGGAAAGGGTTACTCTGCCTCCTGGTCTCCATCTGTAGTTGAATTGTCCCATTGATTTAAGCCCATAATGAAGTAAAACATCTCATGAGTGGGATGTTGGGTAGGCCCATCTACCATGTGGAAGCTGGCAAGCAGAGCAAGAGAGAAAAAGTGTTAGATACAATACATTCCTTCCCACTACTGTTCCTTCCAAAATCGGGGGTTTTGCTAATGAAGTTCACTTATATGTATAGTTTTATATATAGTGCTTTATGTATAACTTTCATTATGTATTATAAAGCATCTATTGATGTGCAATAAACTGTTGTAATTCTGATATTCAGTCTTCTCTAAGAACTCATATGTTGATTTCTTGAGCCACAAGTGATGGCTCTATTAAGAGACGAATGTGTCATAGGATTTTTAGCACCACCAACTGATGATTGCAGTACCAAATGGACTATTAGGAGGTGAGGCACAGCTGGAGGCAGAGCATCGTCAGAGTGGGGTAAGAAAGACAGAGAAGAAAGAACATTCATTTTCTCCTTTAAGCCTCAATCCCAGTGTAACTCATGTTGAGACATGTTTCCTTGGTTACCATATCATACCGTATCATACTCCTTTCTCTCTCTCTCTCTCTCTCTCTCTCTCTCTCTCTCTCTCTCTCTCTTTCTCTCTCTCTCTCACACACACACACACACACACACACACAAACACAAACACACACACACATACACACACAGAGAGAGAGAGAGAGAGAGAGAGAGAGAGAGAGAGAGAGAGAGAGA